>NW_028158004.1:2500-47220 GCF_964263955.1 Coregonus lavaretus
AGAGAGAGAGAGAGAGAGAATTTATAATAAATTTTATTGTAATAAATATAATAAATATATGTGCAATAAAAAGCTCCTCAGCCAGGCCGGGCTGGGCCCACGGAACATATGAACAGGTGTTGGTCTGTTTCTTGAATCATGGCAAATGTACACACCTTTTTTTCTCCATTGTTACTTAGGGCTGGTCGTAATACCATACTGTGCTATGTAACATTCATCACTAAAAACATGTGGCGTTCCTAGCCTTGGACTTTCTATTGGGAACAACAGACCTAATTTGTCTGGTGATTGTACAGTTGAAGTTGGAAGTTTACATACACCTTAGCCAAATACATTTCAACTCAGTTTTTCACAATTCCTGACATTTAATCCTAGTAAAAATTGCCTGTCTTAGGTCAGTAAGGATCACCACTTTATTTTAAGAATGTGAAATGTCAGAATAATAGTAGAGAAAAGTTATTTATTTCAGCTTTTATTTATTTCATCACATTCCCAGTGGGTCAGAAGTTTACATACACTCAATTAGTATTTGGTAGCTTTGCCTTTAAATTGTTTAATTTGGGTCAAACATTTCAGGTAGCCTTCCACAAGCTTCCCACAATAAGTTGGGTGAATTTTGGCCCATTCCTCCTGACAGAGCTGGTGTAACTGAGTCAGGTTTGTAGGCCTCCTTGCTCGCACACGCTTTTTCAGTTCTGCCCACAAATTTGCTATAGAATTGAGGTCAGGGCTTTGTGATGGCCACTCCAATACCTTGACTTTGTTGTCCTTAAGGCATTTTGCCACAACTTTGGAAGTATGTTTGGGGTCATTGTCCTTTTGGAAGACCCATTTGACTGATTCAATGTATCCACATAATTTTCCTTCCTCATTATGCCATCTATTTTGTGAAGTGCACCAGTCCCTCCTGCAGCAAAGCACCCCTACAGCATGATGCTGCCACCCCCGTGCTTCACGGTTGGGATGGTGTTCTTCGGCTTGCAAGCCACCCCCTTTTTCCTCCTCTGGCAGTCTCCCGAGAGACGCAGTGGTCTAAGGCACTGCATCGCAGTGCTAGCTGTGCCACTAGAGATCCTGGTTTGAATCCAGGCTCTGTCGTAGCCGGCCGCGACCGGGAGACCCATGCGACGGCGCACAATTGGTCCAGGGTAGGGGAGGGAATGGCCGGCAGGGATGTAGCTCAGTTGGTAGAGCATGGCGTTTGCAACGCCAGGGTTGTGGGTTTGATTCCCACGGGGGGCAAGTATGAAAAAAATATATTTAAAAAAATAATGTATGCACTCACTAACTGTAAGTCGCTCTGGATAAGAGCGTCTGCTAAATGACTAAAATGTAAATAACGATGGTCATTATGGCCATCAGACCAGAGGACATTTCTCCAAAAAGTACGATCTTTGTCACCAATGTGCAGTTGCAAACCGTAGTCTGGATTATTTATGGCGGTTTTGGAGCAGTGGCTTCTTCCTTGCTGAGCGGCCTTTCTGGTAATGCCGATAAAGGACTAGTTTTACTGTGGATATAGATACTTTTATATCTGTTACTTCCAACATCTTCACAAGGTCCTTTGCTGTTGTTCTGGGATTGATTTGCACTTTTCGCACCAAAGTACGTTCATCTCTAGCAGACAGAATGCGTCTCCTTCCTGAGCGGTATGACGGCTGCATGGTCCCATGTTGTTTATACTTGCGTACTATTGTTTGTACAGATGAACGTGGTACTTTCAGGCATTTGGAAATTGCTCCCAAGGATGAACCAGACTTGTAGAGGTCTACAATTCTTTTCTGAGATCGTGGCTGATTTCTTTTGATTTTCCCATGATGTCAAGCAAAGAGGCACTGAGTTTGAAGGTAGGCCTTGAAATATATCCACAGGTACACATCCAATTGACTCAATTGATGTCAATTAGCCTATCAGAAGCTTCTAAAGCCATGACATAATTTCCTGGAATTTTCCAAGATGTTTAAAGACACACTCAACTTAGTGTATGTAAACTTCTGACCCACTGGAATTGTGATACAGTGAATTATAAGTGAAATAATCTGTCTGTAAACAATTGTTGGATAAATTACTTGTGTCATGCACAAAGTAGATGTCCTAACCGATTTGCCAAAACTTTGTTTGTTAACAAGACATTTGTGGAGTGGTTGAAAAACGAGTTTTAATGACTCCAACCTAAGTGTATGTAAACTTCCGACTTCAACTGTATGTCCAGATACTAGAAAACCAGACAGATTGACAGTCAATGATTTTTTTCATCCCTCTGTGAAAATGATTATGTGCAATACAGTGCCACTCAAATAATCATATAGTTATAACAAACATAAAAAAAATCTAAAGGTAATTCTATGTATTCAATACCACCTGCATGTACCCTGACTGCCTTTTTGATGTCTTAGGAACAACTCCTGTAAGTTTGCTAGTACACTTGTGAAGAGTGTCTTCTTTTACACTTTGTTGAAATGGGTCATGCTCACGGGGAAAGGAGGGACCGCTAGAAGAAAGAGGAGAGCAAGAGATTAAGTGTGTGGTTATTCTGTCAGGGCTGAGCAGCACAAGGCACTATGCCAACGGAAACTCTCCCTCTCTCTCTCTTTGTAACACACACACACATATATGTACGTGAGCTTTCTCTCTCTCACGCACGCACATACACACATTTTCCCCATGCCTGAGACGGTTTGTGCCTGGGTTTGTCCACAGAAATGATTTATTAAATAAACATAATTATTCGTCTCATAGACAAGCCTAAATATTTGTTAAATCAGTGTGGTACCCCTTCAAAGGTAATAATTTTCAACAATGGACCTAATAACTTGACCAGACCTTGCTCTATTATTTTCTAGAAGCAATTAATTATACACAAAAAAACCACTGTTGATTTTTCACCATTTCAACATTCGCCCAAACGTGGAAACAGAAAGCAAACTTCATGATAGCGTCAGAGTCTATTGTGGTAACGTTATAACTTTACCATTGCAACATGTGTAAACACTCTAGAATTATTATCCTTGTGTTTATTAAACATAATTATGTGTGAGACATAATGATTTTCTGTGTTTCTCCAGAATACACAACTGTTGTGGTCAGTGGTCACAAGGGAAGAGTGTACAGACACACATTGGCACCATGAAAAAGAGTTTCCTGGAAAAGGACTGAGTCACTGAAAGCATCTCTGGAATGACAATACAGTGGGGGAAAAAAGTATTTAGTCAGCCACCAATTGTGCATGTTCTCCCACTTAAAAAGATGAGAGAGGCCTGTAATTTTCATCATAGGTACACGTCAACTATGACAGACAAAATGAGAAAAAAAATTCCAGAAAATCACATTGTAGGATTTTTTATGAATTTATTTGCAAATTATGGTGGAAAATAAGTATTTGGTCAATAACAAAAGTTTCTCAATACTTTGTTATATACCCTTTCTTGGCAATGACACAGGTCAAACGTTTTCTGTAAGTCTTCACAAGGTTTTCACACACTGTTGCTGGTATTTTGGCCCATTCCTCCATGCAGATCTCCTCTAGAGCAGTGATGTTTTGGGGCTGTCGCTGGGCAACACAGACTTTCAACTCCCTCCAAAGATTTTCTATGGGGTTGAGATCTGGAGACTGGCTAGGCCACTCCAGGACCTTGAAATGCTTCTTACGAAGCCACTCCTTCGTTGCCCGGGCGGTGTGTTTGGGATCATTGTCATGCTGAAAGACCCAGCCACGTTTCATCTTCAATGCCCTTGCTGATGGAAGTAGGTTTTCACTCAAAATCTCACAATACATGGCCCCATTCATTCTTTCTTTTACACGGATCAGTCTTCCTGGTCCCTTTGCAGAAAAACAGCCCCAAAGCATGATGTTTCCACCCCCATGCTTCACAGTAGGTATGGTGTTCTTTGGATGCAACTCAGCATTCTTTGTCCTCCAAACACGACGAGTTGAGTTTTTACCAAAAAGTTCTATTTTGGTTTCATCTGACCATATGACATTCTCCCAATCCTCTTCTGGATCATCCAAATGCACTCTAGCAAACTTCAGACGGGCCTGGACATGTACTGGCTTAAGCAGGGGGACACGTCTGGCACTGCAGGATTTGAGTCCCTGGCGGCGTAGGGTGTTACTGATGGTAGGCTTTGTTACTTTGGTCCCAGTTCTCTGCAGGTCATTCACTAGGTCCCCCCGTGTGGTTCTGGGATTTTTGCTCACCGTTCTTGTGATCATTTTGACCCCACGGGGTGAGATCTTGCGTGGAGCCCCAGATCGAGGGAGATTATCAGTGGTCTTGTATGTCTTCCATTTCCTAATAATTGCTCCCACAGTTGATTTCTTCAAACCAAGCTGCTTACCTATTGCAGATTCAGTCTTCTCAGCCTGGTGCAGGTCTACAATTTTGTTTCTGGTGTCCTTTGACAGCTCTTTGGTCTTGGCCATAGTGGAGTTTGGAGTGTGACTGTTTGAGGTTGTGGACAGGTGTCTTTTATACTGATAACAAGTTCAAACAGGTGCCATTAATACAGGTAACGAGTGGAGGACAGAGGAGCCCCTTAAAGAAGAAGTTACAGGTCTGTGAGAGCCAGAAATCTTGCTTGTTTGTAGGTGACCAAATACTTATTTTCCACCATAATTTGCAAATAAATTCATTACAAATCCTACAATGTGATTTTCTGGAAAAAAAATTCTCAATTTGTCTGTCATAGTTGACGTGTACCTATGATGAAAATTACAGGCCTCTCTCATCTTTTTAAGTGGGAGAACTTGCACAATTGGTGGCTGACTAAATACAAACAAAATCCATTGATTTCAAAGTTTAACCAGTGGTGTAAAGTAACTAAGTAAAAATACTCGGAAGTACTACTTAAGTTGATTTTTTGGGTATCTCTAATTTACTTACTATTTATTATTTTGACAACTTTTACTTTTACTCCACTACATTCCTAAAGAAAATATGTACTTTTATACTCCCATACATTTTCCCTGAAACCCAAAAGTACTCGTTACATTTCGATTTCTCAGGCAGGACAGTAATATGGTCCAATTCACGCACCTATCAATATACATGTAATGTGTTGTCATCCATAGTGCCTCTGATCTGGTGGACTCACTAAAAACAAATACCTCGCTTGTAAATTATGTCTGAGTGTTGGAGTGTGCCCCTGGCTGTCCGTAAATAAATACAAAAAACATAAATTGTGCCGTCTGCTTTGTTTCATATAAGGAATTTGATGTATAGCTTTTACTTTTTACAGTTTTCCACCACTGTACTTAATACTAGCATTTTACTGGGTGACTTTCACTTTTACTTGAGTCATTTTCTATTAAATTATCTTTGCTTTTACTCAAGTATGACAATTGAGTGATTTTTCCACCACTGTGTTTAACAAACCATACAACTCTATGCACAATGACTACTTTCAACAATTTACACAGTAAGTACAATTACAAACATTTACTGGAAAAACTGTGCAGACGCAGAGTTTGGTAACAGAATTAGGGTAAAATCTCCTTCTGTTTTATTCTGTTACCAAACTTTGTATCTGCACAGTTCTTCCTTTAAATGGGTTATTATACAATTTGAAAGTAATCCTTGTGCATAGAGGTCTGTAGTTTGTTCAACTTTGATATCAATGGTTTTTGTTTGGTATGCATTTTAAAGTAACAAATCTGAATCTCTGATACAGTTACCATGTTATTGCCCAGTATTAAAGTAACTGTACTGTGTAAATCTAACTTTTAAAAGTTCATATTCTGTTAACTCATACCCAAATAATGTTGTGGACTCATCCTGTACTCGTATTTGTGGCCAAAGCATAAATTGGAGAAAAAACACTTAAAAAACCCCACCTCAAACAGACCGTTTCAAAAATGCTTGCTATTTCCTCATAGAGGATGAGCTGGCCAATCAGCGGTCTACTCACACGTACAGTTGAAGTCGGAAGTTTACATACACTTAGGTTGGAGTTATTAAAACTCATTTTTCAACCACTCCACAAATGTCTTGTTAACAAACTATAGTTTTGGCAAGTCGGTTAGGACTTCTACTTTGTGCATGACACAAGTCATTTTTCCAACAATTGTTTACAGACAGATTATTTCACTTTATCACAATTCCAGTTGGTCAGAAGTTTACATACTCTAAATTGACTGTGCCTTTAAACAGCTTGGAAAATTCCAGAAAATGATGTCAGGGCTTTAGAAGCTTCTGATAAGCTAATTTACATAATATGAGTCAATTTGAGGTGTACCTGTGCATGTTTTCAAGGCCTACCTTCACACTCAGTGTGTCTTTGCTTGACATCATGGGAAAATCAAAAGAAATCAGCCAAGACCTCAGACAAAAATTGTAGACCTCCACAAGTCTGGTTCATCCTTGGGAGCAATTTCCAAACGCCTGAAGGTACCACGTTCATCTGTACAAACAATAGTACGCAAGTATAAACACCATGGGACCACGCAGCTGTCATACCCAGTAGCTTAGTGGGTAAGAGTGTTGTGCCAGTAACCGAAAGGTCGTTGGTTCTAATCCCCGAGCCGACTAGGTGAAAAATCTGTCGATGTGCCCTTAAGCAAGGCACTTAAACCTAATTGCTCCTGTAAGTCGCTCTGGATAAGAGCGTCTGCTAAATGACTAAAATGTAAATGTAAAATACCGCTCAGCAAGGAGACGTGTTCTGTCTCCTAGAGATGAACGTATTTTGGTGCGAAAAGTGGAAATCAATCCCAGAACAACAGCAAAGGACCTTGTGAAGATGCTGTAGGAAACAGGTACAAAATAATCTATATCCACAGTAAAACGAGTCCTATATCAACATAACCTGAAAGGCCGCTCAGCAAGGAGGAAGCCACTACTCCAAAACCGCCATAAAAAAGCCAGTCTACGGTTTGCAACTGCACATGGGGACAAAGATCGTACCTTTTGGAGAAATCATCTCTGTTCTGATTAAACAAAAATAGAACTGTTTGGCCATAATGACCATCGTTATGTTAGGAGGAATAAGGAGGCGACTTGCAAGCCGAAGAACACCATCCCAACCGTGAAGCACAGGGGTGGCAGCATCATGCTGTGGGGGTGCTTTGCTGCAGGAGGGACTGGTGCACTTCACAAAATAGATGGCATAATAAGGAAGGAAAATTATGTGGATATATTGAAGCAACATCTCAAGACATCAGTCAGGAAGTTAAAGCTTGGTGGCACAAAGTAGATGTCCTAACCGACTTGCCAAAACTATAGTTTGTTAACAAGAAATTTGTGGAGTGGTTGAAAAACTAGTTTTAATGACTCCAACCTAAGTGTATGTAAACTTCCGACTTCAACTGTATATATACCCACACCATTCTGTTGTTGGGGTACACCCACACCATTCCAACTCATCACAGAAAATCTACTTCTTAACATACTTAATTACAATTTTTGGAAGGAAAACGATTTCACTCATATTGTAATTCATTATAGGTCATAGTTCATAGAAATCTGGAAACACTTTACAGTTACTTTAAGAACACAGTAAATAGCAGCGTTGCACTGGATGGAACCCAATTCGATCCCACTTATGTCTCCCTAGCCCTAGGCCTATTCAACCTGGTCTCAGAACATTTCATATTATTCTGTACGTAAATCTGAGATACTCAATTTAGTATGATATGTTATGCTTCGTATGGAATGTATTAATGTGTGGATGTCCATCAACCATTTCGTTACAAATTCCAAATCGTATTATATATTACGAATTTGCAAAACATACAATATGTTACGAATTCTAGCTAGGTGGCTAACGTTAGCTAGGCTAGGTGTTAGGGTTAGAGGTTAGGGTTAAGGTTATGGTTAAGTTTAGGAGTTAGGTTAAAGAGTTAAGGTTAGGGGAAGGTTTAGGGTTAGGGTTAGGAGAAGGGTTAGCTAAAAGTGTTAAGGTTGGAATTAGGGTTAGAGGAAGGGTTAGCTAACATACTAAGTAGTTGCAAAGTAGCTAAAAAGTAGTATGTAGTTGAAAAGTGAATAATTAACTAAAATGCTAAAGTTGTCCTTGATGAGATTCGAACTAACAACCTTTGGGTTGCTAGACATTCACTTTATATGTTCACCCATCCACCCTGGCCAACCACCCTACTTTCGCTTTTGCCTTAAGTAACCATCTGTCTTATGTAACCAAACCAAACGTAACATATCAAGTTCAGTGTCCTGGATTTACATTTTCTATGTTACATATGAGACCAGGCTGTACTGGATCAGACACAAGGCTACATGAGGCATGGGGCTGGCTTGGCCCATGTGTGTTTATGTAGTCTGCGTGTGCTCTGCGTGTGGAGGTGCATTCACAGCAGGCCTATGGGGGATTTGCCCATTGAGCCAAATCGTGGCACACTTATCTCTTCCAGCTCTTTATCTCCACGACCCCTACTTGCTGACTTCCAATCACACTGTTTACCCTCTGATAGAGGGAGGACTTTTTTTCTTCCACATCCAGTTTGTTCTCTCAGACTTCCCTTCCTAACCTCCACCCACCCTCTGCCCTCTCTGGCTACCTAGACCTGAGGGGAAATGAAACCATTATTGTTGACTTCTTTAGAATAGATGGTTTCAATAAGAGGAGGAACTACTTATGTAGATCAAAGGATGCCAGTGTCTCTGATTGTATGCGTGTGTTTACTCCCCAAAATAGCTAGGCTCTTTTGGTGTTTATAGGCTTCCTCTGAAATAGATTATCCTTCCTTCTTGTTGCCTGTGTATTAATTTGCCTCATTATTTCTTCATGGTGCCCTTGATGAAGAAGAGTCTCCATATACAGGTAACTGCCAAAATAAAGGAAACACTTGAGTAAATGAGGGATACAAAGTATATTGAATGGTTCCTGAGTTCTTTTCATGCTTAGGGTCATATATAAAAATGCAGAGTTGCCCATAAGTTTGGCTACCATGGCTAGAAGAAGAGATCTCAGTGACTTTGAAAGAGGGGTCTCAAAGGAGCATATGTGTGTGGGTCTCAGTCAACTGATCTCAACTAAAATGAACACTTATGGGGAATTCTGGAGCAGCGCCTCAGACAGTGTTTTCCACCATCATCAAGAAAACACCAAATGATGGAATTTCTAGTGGACAAATGGTGTCGCATCCCTACAATAGAGTTCCAAACACTTGTAGAATCTATGCCGAGGCGCATTGAAGCTGTTCTGGCGGCTTGTGGTGATCCAACGCCCTATTAAAACACTTTATGTTGGTGTTTTATTTTATTTTGGCAGTTACCTGTATACACACCATGAAAGATCAGCCATGAAATAATGTCAATCATCTTTTTTTTCAGGCTTTCCCCTCCAACACATTTTCCAGTCCAAAGCCAGCAGGCCTTGGCTGTTTGTAAGGAATCAGCCAATGTTGTGTTGTGGTGAACCAACATGCCACCACCTCAAAGCACCCTAAATCAACGCAAACCATCTTGAATTAATTATCTGTTTGAGGAGGGTTGTGGATGGGGAAGGGGAATACTATAACCCAGTGGATTAATTATGTTCTCATGGATCTGGTCTTCATAACCTGGGCCTATATTGGTTTAGAACTGAATGTGGACAGAAGTTGAGTGGTTTGTCTGTCTGGTATTAGGCCATTTCGCGAAGAAGAGGTCAGCCATCAAATCTGTCGAGGCTCTAGCCGTATACACTCAGAGAGCGACCGGACCACCACCCTACGAGAGACCACCCTGACCTGAGTTACACTATCGAACCACCAGTGCCCCAGTCAAGTCAACGCTCCTCTGCCCTGCAACGGGGGCCACCAAACCAGGAGGCAGAGGGCTTGAGTTAGAGAGGAATGCAGCGGAACATCGTTAAACCCTCTAACAAAAGAACAAAGATGGGGATTTGTCCGGCTCAAACGTGTGTATCTCTGGGAAGATGGGAAGACTTCCCCTCATGGGCCAGAGAAGAGGAGGCTGAGGGCCATGTCACAGTAACTCACACACAACCTGACAGCCTCGCCAGCCTCTGTAAAATAGGAAGCATTCTCACCCATATAGCAGAGTAATTATGAAATCATGTGCTGTAATTACTATGGCTTTCATATATGTGTGCATTGTGTTTATTGATTTACTCTCCTTATAGGGTAATAAAGTTTGTATGACAAATTTGTACGACAGGGAATATGAAGGCTATTGTAAACTTGGTCAAAATGAAATGTACAGTATTTTAGGATAGAAAATACTGTACATGAAAGCCATTTAATCATTCCTTGTTAAAAATCTAAACTTTATGGAATGATTTTAAGTAATAATTGTGCGTAGGTAGCGACACTAGCTGCTGATGTAATCTCAATAAAATTGTTCTAATTTGTCAAAGTGAGAAGTTCTGCTTTGTGCTTGCCAGAGCGTGGAGCCAGACTGTGAAATGAACTGCAGTGCCTGGTCCAGATGTGACTGGGAAGATCCAGACTCACTGTGTGTGTGTGTGTGTGTGTGTGTGTGTGTGTGTGTGTGTGTGTCTGTCTGTCTGTCTGTCTGTCTGTCTGTCTGTCTGTCTGTCTGTCTGTCTGTCTGTCTGTCTGTCTGTCTGTCTGTCTGTCTGTCTGTCTGTCTGTCTGTCTGTGCACATGTGCCTGCGTCCTTCAGACTCACTATGTGTGCGCTTGTGTGTGTGTGTGCGTGCATCTTTGCCTTGCGTGTGCATACACGCATGCACACACACACACACGCTCACAGTACCCCCAACTCAAAACATCTTCCTGCGACCATGTGTGTGTCTATACACCTTAGTCAAAAGACTCCCATTCAGAGAGACCAACCTGTGGCCTATAATGCCTCATGTTAAAAATGTCATATTATCATAATTAAAACTTGTTCTATGTGTGCTGCTCTACTCTGGCCTGGTGTGGAGGAACTGAGTAGAGAGCAGTTTTAGCTTGCTGAACACCTGGCAGGACAGATTTAGTGGGCACACACACTGGCCTTCACTAAACAGGCCCCAATAAATATCCTGCACAGCCAGAGCTCATAAACTGGAGGGGAGCAACTCCTGCACCCAGCATTTGGTATTTCTTGGAGATGGTGCAAAAGTCATTTGTCTTAATTAACACTGAATTAAGCCCATTGTAAATAAGTGTGTGTGTGTGTGTGTGTGTGTGGGGGGGGGGGGTTCAGACTCAAACAGAAATTAAAATGACTATTTAATTAATGACATGATTAGTTAATGTATTAAAGTGTGTGCCAAGGTTTATGAACATATATAAATAAATGTGTACACCTCCAAGATGTTTTTATTCACAGTGGTGTTGTAATTAGTTTTATAGTGGAGTGGTAATATGTTTATTAAAGTTATTACTGAAATTGTTTAGAGACAAGTTATTATAAAGTTGATAAGTTAACAATGATGGTGGTCAGGCAAATGGATCAAAATCACCCTGCAATGCTCATAGGTTTAGCAGCACTTTAAACCTGTTCTAAATACAAATAGTTACGAAACAGGCTCATATATGTTTCACTATTAACACAACAAGGTTCAATAAAGTTAAATAGTTGGCTATGATAAGTATAATATTTAAAGAATTTAAGTATCCACTATTCAAATTGCAGAGCTATTGTAATGGAGTTGGAGAAATACAGACACATTATACCCTACCTTGCTTGATTTAGATTAAACAGAGCTTCTCTAAACTAGTTGAAAAAACCTGTAGATAGACCTGACATTCCTTCAGTCAAAACATGTATTAATCTGCATATCAGTAGAGGTTGAACCTTTTGAAATGGTTGAAAGTATGAATGAAGGTGAACCCATCACCATATCATTATAGAGCTAAATGCTTACCGTATATACAACCTGGTCTCAGAGCATTTTGTATTATTCTGTATGGAATTCCAAGACACTCCATTTAGTATGATATGTTACATTTCGTATGGTATGTATTAATTTGTTGATGTCCATCACCCATTTCGTATGATATTTTATGCATTACAATTTGTTTGTTATGTTATGAATGGCAATTCGTAGGATATCTTACAATTTCCAATTAGTTGTTGCTAATGTTAGCTAGGTGGTTAGGTGTCTAATGCTAACGTTAGCTAGCTGGCTAACGTTAGCTAGGCTAGGGGATGGGGTTAGGGTTAGGAGTTAGGTTAAAGGGTTAGGGGAAGGGTTAGCAAAATGGGTTAAGGTTAGGGATAGCATTAGGTGAAGGGTTGGCTAACATGCTATGTACAGTAGTTGCAAAGTAGCTAAAAAGTAGTAAGTAGTTGCAATGTTTGCGAATTAGCTAAAATGATAAAGTTGTCTATGATGAGATTCAAACACCCTGTTATAAATGTTTTGTATAATTTCATCATTAATAAACTTTTTTTTTTTTAAACCTGCTGAAAATCCGGTGTTTTTATTTCAAATAGTTTTGTTATATTTCAGTCTTCTGTGAAGTATATAAAGTGTAATATTGGGATGCAAACTAAAAATGGAATACATTTCAACTCTATATCTGACATGGTACAGGTGACTTCTTTTTTTTAACCATGTGTGTGAGGTGTGTGCTTTTCTTTCAAAGTAGATTTGGTTAAGACTACCAAGAACCACTCTGTGTGACCCTGATTTAGCCCACTGCAGTAAAAGGTTAATAAGGTTATTTTCCCAATACTAGGTAAAAGTATTCAACGCAGGTTTGAATGGTCATCTATGAAATACTGGGCCTATGCAGTGGTCAACCATGCTGCATGTGTTCAGTGGGCGATTCTGTTACAGCTTAATGACAGGAAAATGTCAATGGATAAGAATGTAGAAGTGGGGTTGCAGGCAAGCGATTTTACCAGACGTGGTCTGGCATGTTTTCACTGGAGTGAGGGAGAGTTACAACAAGGTAAACCAAGAAAAGGGAAAAAATCTATATTTCCCCAATTAAGCGCCTAAGGCATGTGTCTGCTGCCCCATGAAGGAGATCTCATATTAGACACGTTTATCGAATAATGTCTCCAAGCCCTACGTGATTTTCCTAAAGTGAGTATTGCGTTTTGGTTTTGGCCATCCTAATATAGCCAGTAGCCACTTGAATACTGATCAAGGAGGTAATACATTTATTTATCTTCAAAAAATACTCCCCCATTCTAGAGGTTAGAAAGTTTGGTTTCCATAGCATGGCTGAAAGCTGAAGGGAATGCCTATAGCATATGTGCTGAAAAAGTGAGGTTCACTTTTGCTCTCTTTCAGCTAGCATGAATGTGGGAGTATATTTCAATAACACATCTACAGCTAGAAAATAAATATAAACAGTTCCCAGGGCCATTAACTAAAAGGTCATTAAAAAGTGTGTGACTTTTAGGAATTAGCACTTAATGGATATCAGTTACTGTACTAGAAATTTGGTTCAATTTCCTGTCACGAATGAAAGAAGATAAGAAGAATAGATTAGTGAACAATTAAAACTATTTTTTAAATTAGAAGACTGAACTCTTAACTGAAAATTTGAATATGGCCCTGAACTGAATCATAAATTCATATTTTCTCAGTGAACCCTTTCACTTGCATTTGTGCTGCATCAGAAATAGTACTTTGGCGACCGGTATAATATCACCATGATATTTAAACATAGGTCCTTAAGTGTCGTACCCTACTAGACAAACTTAAGAAATATCCGTTGTTCTGTTTGTGTAACATCATTGTTTACGGTGAGAAGTTTAAATCAATAATCAATGAGGAATTGCGAGTAATATACAGTTGACTGTTGGTGTTGATGTTGAAGTAGTTCATGGAGCTTCTAATGCTTGTAATAGTACGGCTTATAAAGACATCTAATTATATATTTGCTATTATGGACTGACCATGACCCTTATACTATATATCATAAGAATATGAGATACGCCAAGCTTATTTTGCTGACAAACATCTCATTTGATTTATACCCGCAGTATCCTGACAGCCGTCATGTCTCAATGAAACAAAGGATACACCGATGCAAAAAAGCATTACAGTAGATGTTGCATTAGTCATTTCAACATTTTAAGAGCCCTCAAACAATGAGAGGATGTAACTGGTCCACTCAGAGTGTGTCTTGAGCACCAAGTGTCGTCACCTTTTACATACCTATCTGTTGAGGCTCTAGGTTGACTGTCTTTTGGTGAGGAAACAGATACAGAGATTCTGTCCCATTGCCAGCAATGACATGGGGCATTAGTGAATGTGATACTGTATCATGGTCCACTGATAGAGTAGTCTGGTGAGAGTTTCCCTGCAGAATAGCACATCTATCTTGTATATTCATGAGGAAAAGGGGTTTGTCGAAATGAATGTCAACTCTGGGAATCATGTTTTAATTTCTGTCTCTGCATGGCATTTGACCTGTATTAGCACGCAATGTAGGCTTACTGAAGTGGTCACCCATGTCTTTTCCCACATCTTTTCAGTCATGGTATTTACCAGCAGCACACCCCAACTGATCCCCTCATGGCGTATCATTGACTCACCTATTATGTCCCTCTTCCTCTTGGAGCTCTTCTTCTCTGTGTCGGCCGATGCCATGCTCTGTGGCGAGTACTCCCCCTTCAGACACCTGGGCACTGCCCCTGGCACCTCCCCACCTGTGCTGTCCATCTCTCCCCCTACGCCACCCACCACCCCTCCACCAACCACCGCCACGGGCACTACCCGACAGGCCTCCTGCCCCCGGCCCCGTGTCTCACAGGGGGGGAACTGCCAGTCGGCCCTCTGGAAGCCCGCATGGGGCTCTTGGTAAAGTCTGTCGTCGCGGGGGTAGGCGGTGTAGGGCGCAGGCACCAGGCAGGAGGTGGAGAAGTCTGTATAGGCAAGGTACTCAGGCTTCTGGTGCAGGGAGAAGGGGGCCTGCGACTGGAGCCCTGCTCCGGGATGAGGGTTCCTCACGCACCCCCAGATGGGGTTGCCGGGGTGGGTGCTCCGCATGCAGCTGCTGGTTGTCTGATCCATGGCGATAAACACAATAAACACTCCCTCACACACACACTTAGTCAGCCTCACACACTTCTGGAGTGAAGTCCTTGCTGAGAGCTGAAAGTCCCTGCAGAGAGTTCTCTGGTTCTGTCAATATGGGGTAATATCCACTTCAGCTTTTTGGTTTTAGAAGCACATCATCTCCCCAGCACATCCAACACTGGAAGAAGTTACTCACTCTCTCTGTCTGTCTGTCTTTCTGTCACTGACTGTGGCTTGTTGACTCTCCTCAGTCCAATGTGTAAGGATGGACACCTTCCTCTGGTTAGTTGGTCTCTCTCGCTCCGTCTTGCATGTGTGACGTCGTAGAGAGCAGCTCCTCACACACACTCACACACACACTTTCACACCCACCGACCGGCGAGTGGACAAGTGATCTGACTGGCTGTGCTGCTAGAGAAGTGTTAGGCTAACCCCTGCGTCCACACACACACACACACACACACCAACACACACGCTCCTGACTGGGCTGGCTGTTTTCACAGTTCTAAGATATTCCTGACAAGTGGTCCCTCCTCCCTTTTAAATGCATAGGTGGGAAAGAGTGGCAAGTTTATGGAGTGTAACGCGAGCTTGTAGAGGCAGAGCCCTGGTGGCCACATGTGGGTACCCTGCGACCAACCCCACCAACCCTGCCTCATCAACTATTAATCACAGAGGACATTTTATATGCACATCTAATGGGCTTTCCAGACGTGCCGCGCTTTTAAAGGGATATTGTCTGTAAAATATAAAAGCAAACCCCTTAGTGGTTTTTGACACACAATTTAGTCCGACACTCTTTGGAGGAAAGTTCACCTCCACCCCTTCACTCTACACCCCTGATCCCAGTCTGTCTTTTCCAATCTACATTTTCTTCTCTCAGGATAAGCTAAAGTTATTCTGTATATGTGTTTAGCCTTGAGCTACACAGCCTAATCGGCCTGGCAGAATTCCACTTAGCTTTTGTGTGATAAATTGGTTGGATTTGGAGCTAACGACTCTCACACCTCTTGAGTACACTTTACTGTAATGAGATGGAATATGGGATTTCAGAGCAGTATTTTAGATTTGAAATGGTCCATTATTGATAATTATCAAATTATTTCAATTCAGAGTTTATTTGACTTTATGTATTATCTTGGAAAATGTTTATTTTTGACAACTTGCTTTAGTTTTTTCAAGGTATCTGATTGATTGTGGCTGTACTGTACAATATTTCACTTTTTATTTTATCTTTACAAATTGAACCGTGACATGCACTGAACTGTGACACTTGTGTCAGCTGGTTTTGTTTGCTCAATATTTTCTGAGGGGTGAAGGATAATGAATCACCAAAAATATATGTCTGTTTACAATAAAGTCAAATGAAATATCCGTAAAACCAGATCTATATACCACTCAAAGCCCTTGGTCATGGTATTCTACAATAATGTTCTGAGTTATCATTGTACTTAAAATACATTTCTACGTTGTTGTTTTTTTTTACCTCAAACTACCATATTGCAGTTTCAATTTCACTTTCTCCATGACCCACTAACTGTACATAACCACACTTCAACAGAAGAGAACTGAATGTTCATAGTTTTGAGATGACTATTTTCCTCCACTCCCTGTCCCCATACTGCTCCTGACCTCTCTCAGTGGACCTCACCTCCACCGTCTGTCACACACACACACACACACACACACACACACACACACACACACACACACACACACACACACACACACACACACACACACACACACACACACACAGCCTGCCTCAGTGAGAGCGTGAAGTGTTTGAGGTCAAACACAACCCCTTTCCATTTACCCAGAAAATAGTTGACCTATGAAGCATCCCTTTTTTTTAGTGGCAATCTGGGTTCTAGCTCACCACAGGGTGCAGGGGTTAGACGCCACTTGTGGTCAGACCGGGGGCCATCTGTGTGTCAGGGTACGTGTGTGTGCGTGTGTGTGTGTGTGTGTGCAATGAGTAAGTTTAGCTATTGGTTTTACCTACTGTTTATAGATTGCAAATCTAGCAGCCATTTCAATCTGTACCATTTGATTTAATAAAATCAACCAACTAGAATGGTTCAACTCTAATTCCCATAATTCCCATTCCCTTGATGCCTATTTATTGTGTGCGCGCATGCATGCATGTGTGTCAGTCACTCAAGTTTTCTTTGAAACCTGTCTCTGTCAGTCTGAGCCCACAGGTCGGGGGGCAGGGCGGGTGTTTTTGTGTTTTCATCTGATCCATCTTCATGACAGCAGTGGGATTAGTCCCTCCATCAGTCTCTGCTGGCTGACAGGATGACCCATACTGACCCATACTACCCTAGGCTCCCTGGGCTGTGAGAGACAAGGCCTTATCTCTGCTGCTGGCCCTCTGAAAGAGGCCCCTTATTTAGGCTACTGTATTACAGTAGTAGAATGGCCACACCAATCAGACAATACACATATAATATTTGGTTTATACCTGAGCTCTACATGAAGTGGGTAGTGGGTGGAGTTAGGCATCAGATCAAATCACAACATATCATAATAACTTCATATCCTGTACCTTATTAGAACTTTGACCCAAACTGTCAATGGGAAGCCAGCTCACACTGTAGCCTATCTCTACAGTAGGCACACAGTAGAGTAGCCTATCTCTACACAACTGACTGACGTCCCAGAGTATCACTTACCAGAGGGCACAGAGGTTGCATGCGAAGAGATCAAACACAGAAAGTATGCTACAGGTCCCGTCAACCATACACTATGCATAATATGAGAGTTCAGTATGGTTAACCAGTGTGTCTGCAATTCAACACAACATCGTTGAGAGTCTGAGCTAATTGCTACGGTTGGCTACTTCAGGAAATACTTTTCAAAAGCACTGTAACATAGTTGTGGAACAAACTACCCTAGCGAATATCAAACAAGTATGATATCCAAACAACATAAAACAGTGATCATTTCTAGCTGAGAGGTTATGTTAGTTCCACCTGGCCCCGAAATATACATGTGCTTAGGGGGTAGTGGGATAGGAGTTGTTACTGGACAGGGCCTTCGTCTGTGGAAGTTAGAGCTTCGCAGAGAAAAGCAAATTAACAGTGTCCTCTAGTGGTCGAAACTGGTACAGTTGACATTCATCTTCCACTCCAGTTTAATGTGAATTTTCTCCTCGATTCGACAGGCAATTAATTAACCAATTATGTAATTCGTTATCAGGCAACTAGATTAGCTTGGTAATATTGAATGTTCGTTGAACGTTGACTTGATTTGAGGGACACCTTTTCCAAAGCAAGGCAGACAGCATGACCCTTGATTGGATAGGTCTATCCAGTGTTGTGTTAATACTGTGTCTTAAATATTTTATATTTAAATAGTTATGTAAAGGTAAGGCTGTGAAGACTGGTGTCCTATACAGTAAATGGTGGTACAGTAGATTGGAAACACATATATTTACAGTATCTGGTCTGTACCCACTCATTTTGTAGGCCTACCTGCACATGGACCAGAGGAAACAAATCATCCAAGCTACAAAAAAAATAATACACTCACATTTATCAAACTTTACAACCTATACCAAAAGTTATTTACATTTCCGGCGATATTTCATGTCATGTTGTGGGTGGGTGTCAGTGTCAGTCTTCTCTTAGATGTGTGTGTAGTGGTTTCTTTCAGCCTGTAACACACAGGAAATTAGATCCTATCTCACCTCAGCTGGCTCTGATCAGGTTGGCTGTAGGACAGTTTAAAATGCCCTTTGGAATCTCCCCATGGGCGTGGATATACAGTTGAAATCGGAAGTTTACATACACTTAGGTTGGAGTCATTAAAACTCATGTTTCAACCACTCCACAAATTTCTTGTTAACAAACTATAGTTTTGGCAAGTCGGTTAGGACATCTACTTTGTCCAACAATTGTTTACAGACAGATTATTTCACTTATAATTCACTTTATCACAATTCCAGTGGGTCAGAAGTTTACATACACTAAGTTGACTGTGCCTTTAAACTGTTTGGAAAATTCCAGAAAATGATGTCATGGCTTTAGAAGCTTCTGATAGGCTAATTGACATCATTTGAGTCAATTGGAGGTGTACCTGTGGATGCATTTCAAGGCCTACCTTCAAACTCAGTGCCTCTTTGCTTGACATCATGGGAAAATCAAAAGAAATCATCCAAGACCTCAGAAAAATAATTGTAGACCTCCACAAGTCTGGTTCATTCTTGGGAGCAATTTCCAAACGCCTGAAGGTACCACATTCATCTGTACAAACAATAGTACGCAAGTATAAACACCATGGGATCACGCAGCCATCATAACGCTCAGGAAGGAGACGTGTTCTGTCTCCTAGAGTTGAACGTACTTTGGTGCAAAAAGTGCAAATCAATCCCAGAACAACAGCAAAGGACCTTGTGAAGATGCTGGGGGAAACAGGTACAAAAGTATCTACAGTAAAACGAGTCCTATATCAACATAAACTGAAAGGCCGCTCAGCAAGGAAGAAGCCACTGCTCCAAAACCGCCATAAAAAATGCCAAACTACGGTTTGCAACTGCACATGGGGACAAAGATCGTACTTTATGGAGAAATGTCCTCTGGTCTGATGAAACAAAAATAGAACTGTTTGGCCACAATGACCATCGTTATGTTTGGATGAAAAAGGGGTAGGCTTGCAAGCCGAAGAACACCATCCCAACCGTGGGATCATGCTGTGGGGGTGCTTTGCAGCAGGAGGGACTGGTGCACTTCACAAAATAGATTGCATCATGAGGAAGGAAAGTTATGTGGATATATTGAAGCAACATCTCAAGACATCAGTCAGGGTGTTAAAGCTTGGTCGCAAATGGGTCTTCCAAAAGGACAATGACCCAAAGCATACTTCCAAAGTTGTGGCAAAATGGCTTAAGGACAACAAAGTCAAAGTATTGGAGTGGCCATCACAAAGCCCTGACCTCAATCCTATAGAACATTTGTTGGCAGAACTGAAAAAACGTGTGCGAGCAAGGAGGCCTACAAACCTGACTCAGTTACACCAGCTCTGTCAGGAGGAATGGGCCAAAATTCACCCAATTTATTGTGGGACGCTTGTGGAAGGCTACCCGAACCATTTGACCCAAGTTAAACAATTTAAAGGCAATGCTACCAAATACTAATTGAGTGTATGTAAACTTCTGACCCACTGGGAATGAGATGAAATAAATAAAAGCTGAAATAAAACATTCTCTCTACTAATATTCTGACATTTCACATTCTTAAAATAAAGTGGTGATCCTAACTGACCTAAGACAGGGAATTTTTACTAGGATTAAATGTCAGGAATTGTGAAAAACTGAGTTTAAATGTATTTGGCTAAGGTTAACATCCGACTTCAACTGTATATATATATACACTGAGAATACAAAACATTAAGAACACCTGCTCTTTCCATGACACAGACTGACCAGGTGAATCCAGGTGAATACTATGATCCCTTATTGATTTCACTTGTTAAATCCACTTCAATCAGTGTAGATGAAGGGGAGGAGACGGGGTAAAGAAGGATTTTTAAGCCTTGAGACAATTGAGACATGGATTGTGTATGTGTGCATACGCATACAGAGATACATGTTATACGGGTTCAACATGAAGGATTGTCACACAGTCAGGCAACTGCAGTGTTCTCCTCAGTCAAACATACAAGAGGGCATGATAAAACCATACAGTACAGTACATGACCATGGACAGGCAAACAAAACATCTACATTTAGCCAGCTGACGCCTTTACGATGATGGATACAGTACAAGCTGGAACACCAGTGAGTCACCCCTCAATCAAAAAAAGGAGGAGAGAGAAGAAGAAGAAAAAAAGAGAAGGGAGGAAGGTTGTGGTGTGTGTGTGTATCACAGAATAAAAGAAGTGGGAAACCTGGACCGAGGGCATTGGCGGGAGCTGTAGATCTGCGCCTGCACGGGTCTCGAGGGTGTTGTGCTGTTGAAAGGTGTGGGAATCAGACTGGAGTCTAAATACAGTACAGTATCTTCGATCAGTTATTTTTTTAAAGGCACCACTCTTGACCGATGTACTGCATGGCACTGTAGTTGATGTGTCTCAACGTTTTCCTACTAGTTCTTCCCATGGTCTTGTTCCCAGTCTCACCACAGCCCCCACACATCATGTAGTGAGAGGCGTGGTCATCATAATCACTTGAAACTGAAATGAACCAGATCCCTGCTACAGAGTAAACTGTAAAGCTTTCTTTGGTTTCCATAATCTATCTAGTCCAACAGGGACCCCTGGGGATTACCCATACAGATGTTGCAATCAAAGAAAGGGAAACATTGTTGGATATGGCCCTATCTTTCAGACTAATAGCTTAATAGCATACACATACAGACCATTGTTCTTTGTACTGTGGTCATGCTTGTCAGTTTATATCCATATATTTCAATGTAGTATTCTTTATAGTACATGATAATGACTAAAAACATATACACCAAGACACAAGGCCATCAGAATTACTGTAACAGACATGACTTCAGATATTAGACAAGACTGCCCTCTGCTGGAAAACTGAAGAAGTACAGTAGGAAACTCAGTCTAAACACACATTCAATACATGTTGTTGATGCATAAATAATATGTAATTTAAGTTTGTGATGAAATGTGAATTGAAACTGTATTTGAAAAAAATAACAATCATAATTGATTGCTACTGTAAATAGTAAAAACAGTCAACATTGAATGAAGACAAAATAACTTGTTCTTAAAATATTTAATGAGGAAAAAAGTAATGAGAAATGTTTAACATGGGAAACTCAAACATTTTAAAGAACTGTGGTGTGTGCGTGTGTGTGTGTGTGTGTGTGTGTGTGTGTGTGTACGTGCGCACATATAAGTGTGTGAGCTGAAGGTGTGGCCCCGTGTAGCTCAGTTGGTAGAGCATGGAGCTTGCAATGCCAGGGTTGTGGGTTCGATGGCCAGGGGGGCCAGTATGAAAATGTATGCACTAACTGTAAGTCGCTCTGGATAAAATGTAAATGTAATGTAAATGTGTGTGTGTGATCTGAAGTCATCAGCTGAAAAGCTGGTCAGGTTCACACCTTGAAATCATCTTTGGACATGCGGCAGAAAAGTCGACGGAAGAATCTCATGACTCTGCTTTTCTTTGGTTTGATGACCACAACATCTTCTGGAAATTATATAAGGAGAAGATCAATCTCACACAATAGCTTAAATTATTTACAAAAACTGTCTAGTTATAATAAAACATTAGCTAATACCTTATATTACAGAGGGAAATGATAACCTGTCAAAGTGATCTGTGTTAATGTAACTCACCTGACTGGAGGTCAACTGGTTCATCCGTAACCTTGAGGTTGACTGGGTTAATGGTCAGGGCCAGGGGTGTTGTTATGTTGTCCACCTTAACTGGGGCAGCAACCAGGGTTGTTGTTGTGTTGTCCACCACTTTGTCATGGATAGTGGTCAAGGGCTCTTTGATGTCTGGCAGTGACAGGGGTCGAAGCACCTCCAACACCTTGACAGGGTTAGGGACAAATTCGTCGGAGATTGCCAGGTTCATGTCCACAGACTGAAAGCAAAAATATTAAATATTTAAGATATTTATTATTTAACATAACATTTGCAACATTGCAGATTTACTTTTTTTTACCAATATCGACAACAATACATTTTTGGATAAAATCAAATCAAATCATCAAATCAAATTTGATTTGTCACATACACGTGTTTAGCAGATGTTATAGCGGGTGTAGCGAAATGCTTGTGCTTCTAGCTCCGACAGTGCAGTATCAGAGATAACTGAATGAATGGACATTTATAAAGATAAACACTTGAAATCATTGCTTACTCCATTGCTCCCTGAATCTTCAGCCGTGTCGAAGTCTTCTGCTGAGAGGAACATCTTGGGGTACATTTTCTTTGCAAACAAGTTGGCCACCACTAAACATCTCTCCTCATCACATGTGAAGGCTTCAATCCCCAGGCACTGGGATGATGGGTACCTCTTCATGTACTCCCAGTAGAAGGTGTAAGCCCAGTACTGCTTACTGTCAGAGTCGGTACATTTCTCCAGGTCCTCATTAATGATGTTGCGGAATCTGGCAGTGATGCTTTGAAACAGCGTGCAGATACGATCGGCGACAGTGAGGCACTCTGACACAAGGTCCTCTGATGCAGGAGGGAGCCTCTCCAGGAATAGCAGGACCATTTGTTTCAGGATGACTTTCGTGCCAAAGCCTGGCATGGCATTAGCTGCAAAGCATGGCGACGGAGTGCAGGTTGCTGGGGAAAAGCCTGGTGGTGGGGTGCAGGATGCCGAGGCAAAGCCTGGGGGTGGAATGCAGGGTGCTGGGGCAAAGCCTGGTGGTGGGGTGCAGGGTGCCGGGGCAAAGCCTGGGGGTGGAATGCAGGGTGCTGGGGCAAAGCCTGGTGGTGGGGTGCAGGGTGCCGGGGCAAAGCCTGGGGGTGGAATGCAGGGTGCTGGGGCAAAGCCTGGTGGTGGGGTGCAGGGTGCCGGGGCAAAGCCTGGTCGTGGGGTGCAGGATGCCGAGGCAAAGCCTGGGGGTGGAATGCAGGGTGCTGGGGCAAAGCCTGGTGGTGGGGTGCAGGGTGCCGGGGCAAAGCCTGGTGGTGTGGTGCAGTGTGCCGGAGCACAGCCTGTTGGTGGCGGACAAAGTGAAGATCAGTCTTACATAAAAACTTTAAGTGGCACTCCAGTCTCCTTTTCACCTCATTTAACACCTGATTTACTTAACAAAAGTCACATCTCAATAGGTGGTCCAGGTATGTCATGACATAGCACAAGTGTGGGTAGGCTCTTTTGTTCTATGTTGCTTCTCTATTGTTCCCCAAGCAAGGGGGGAGGCCGATGACATCAAGTTATATTACATTTACGTCATTTAGCAGATGCTCTTATCCAGAGCGACTTACAGTTAGTGAGTGCATACATTTTTCATACTGGCCCCCCGTGGGAATTGAACCCACAACCCTGGCATTGCAAGCGCCATGCTCTACCAACTGAGCTACAGGAGGCCCTATTACAGTGAAAAATGATAACCTGTCAAAGTGATTGTGTCAATGTAACTCACCTGACTTCTCCAAGAACCGGAGGACAATGTGTCTCAGGATGGCCGGGGGAGGGACTGGTGGTGGGGGTAAGGATGCAAGAGCAAAGCCTGGTGGTGGGGTGCAGGATGCCGAGGCAAAGCCTGGGGGTGGAATGCAGGGTGCTGGGGAAAAGCCTGGTGGTGGGGTGCAGGGTGCCGGGGCAAAGCCTGGGGGTGGAATGCAGGGTGCTGGGGCAAAGCCTGGTGGTGGGCTGCAGGGTGCCGGGGCAAAGCCTGGGGGTGGAATGCAGGGTGCTGGGGAAAAGCCTGGTGGTGGGGTGCAGGGTGCCGGGGAAAAGCCTGGGGGTGGAATGCAGGGTGCTGGGGCAAAGCCTGGTGGTGGGGTGCAGGGTGCCGGGGCAAAGCCTGGGGGTAGTATGCATGGTGCCGTGGCAAAGCCTGCGGTTGGAATGCAGGGTGCTGGGTGTTTGACCACAACATCCCCTTGAAATTAGAAGGAGAAGATCAATCTCATAGAAACACAACTTAATTACGAAAATGTCTAGTTACAAAACATTAGCTAATACCTTATATTACAGAGGGAAATGATAACCTGTCAAAGTGATCTGTGTTAATGTAACTCACCTGACTGGAGGTCAACTGGTTCATCCGTAACCTTGAGGTTGACTGGGTTAATGGTCAGGGCCAGGGGTGTTGTGATGTTGTCCACCTTAACTGGGGCAGCAACCAGGGTTGTTGTTGTGTTGTCCACCACTTTGTCATGGATAGTGGTCAAGGGCTCTTTGATGTCTGGCAGTGACAGGGGTCGAAGCACCTCCAACACCTTGACAGGGTTAGGGACAAATTCGTCGGAGATTGCCAGGTTCATGTCCACAGACTGAAAGCAAAAATATTAAATATTTAAGATATTTATTATTTAACATAACATTTGCAACATTGCAGATTTACTTTTTTTTACCAATATCGACAACAATATATTTTTGGATAAAATCAAATCAAATCATCAAATCAAATTTGATTTGTCACATACACGTGTTTAGCAGATGTTATAGCGGGTGTAGCGAAATGCTTGTGCTTCTAGCTCCGACAGTGCAGTATCAGAGATAACTGAATGAGTGGACTTTTATAAAGATAAATACTTGAAATCATTGCTTACTCCATTGCTCCCTGAATCTTCAGCCGTGTCGAAGTCTTCTGCTGAGAGGAACATCTTGGGGTACATTTTCTTTGCAAACAAGTTGGCCACCACTAAACATCTCTCCTCATCACATGTGAAGGCTTCAATCCCCAGGCACTGGGATGATGGGTACCTCTTCATGTACTCCCAGTAGAAGGTGTAAGCCCAGTACTGCTTACTGTCAGAGTCTGTACATTTCTCCAGGTCCTCATTAATGATGTTGCGGAATCTGGCAGTGATGCTTTGAAACAGAGTGCAGATACGATCGGCGACGGTGAGGTACTCTGACACAAGGTCCTCTGATGCAGGAGGGAGCCTCTCCAGGAATAGCAGGACCATTTGTTTCAGGATGACTTTCGTGCCAAAGCCTGGCATGGCATTAGCTGCAAAGCATGGCGACGGAGTGCAGGTTGCTGGGGAAAAGCCTGGTGGTGGGGTGCAGGATGCCGAGGCAAAGCCTGGGGGTGGAATGCAGGGTGCTGGGGCAAAGCCTGGTGGTGGGGTGCAGGGTGCCGGGGCAAAGCCTGGTGGTGGGGTGCAGTGTGCCGGAGCACAGCCTGTTGGTGGCGGACAAAGTGAAGTTCAGTCTTACATAAAAACTTTAAGTGGCACTCCAGTCTCCTTTTCACCTCATTTAACACCTGATTTACTTAACAAAAGTCACATCTCAATAGGTGGTCCAGGTATGTCATGACATAGCACAAGTGTGGGTAGGCTCTTTTGTTCTATGTTGCTTCTCTATTGTTCCCCAAGCAAGGGGGGAGGCCGATGACATCAAGTTATATTACATTTACGTCATTTAGCAGATGCTCTTATCCAGAGCGACTTACAGTTAGTGAGTGCATACATTTTTCATACTGGCCCCCCGTGGGAATTGAACCCACAACCCTAGCATTGCAAGCGCCATGCTCTACCAACTGAGCTACAGGAGGCCCTATTACAGTGAAAAATGATAACCTGTCAAAGTGATTGTGTCAATGTAACTCACCTGACTTCTCCAAGAACCGGAGGACAATGTGTCTCAGGATGGCCGGGGGAGGGACTGGTGGTGGGGGGAAGGATGCAAGAGCAAAGCCTGGTGGTGGGGTGCAGGATGCCGAGGCAAAGCCTGGGGGTGGAATGCAGGGTGCTGGGGCAAAGCCTGGTGGTGGGGTGCAGGGTGCCGGGGCAAAGCCTGGGGGTGGAATGCAGGGTGCTGGGGCAAAGCCTGGTGGTGGGGGGCATGATGCCGGGGAAAAGCCTGGTGGTGGGGGGCAGGATGCTGGGGAAAAGCCTGGTGGTGGGGTGCAGGATGCAAGAGCAAAGCTTGGTGGTGGGGTGCATGGTGCCGGGGAAAAGCCTGGGGGTAGTATGCATGGTGCCGTGGCAAAGCCTGCAGTTGGAATGCAGGGTGCTGGGTGTTTGACCACAACATCCCCTTGAAATTAGAAGGAGAAGATCAATCTCATAAAAACACAACTTAATTACGAAATTGTCTAGTTACAAAACATTAGCTAATAAGTTATATTACATTTACCTGATGCTCTTATCCAGAGCGACTTACAGTTAGTGAGTGCATAAATTTTTCATACTGCCACCCCATGGGAATTGAACCCACAACCCTGGCGTTGTAAGCGCCATGCTCTACCAACTGAGCCACAGGAGGCCCTATTACAGTAAGAAATGATAACCTGTCAAAGTGATTGTGTCAATGTAACTCACCTGACTGGAGGTCAACTGGTGTAGTGGTCAGGGTTGTTGTGATGTTGTCCACTTTGACCGAGTTAGTGATTAGGGGTGCTGCTACGTCCACCGCTGGGGTAGTGGCCAGGGGTTGAAGCCAGTCCACCGCTTTGACAAGGATAGGGACAAAGTGGTCGGTGATTGCCAGGTTCACGTCCACAGACTGAAAGCAACAAGGATATCATATTTAACAGAACATTTGCAACATTTCAGATCTTCTTTTTACCAACAACGACAACAAAAATGTTTTGAATGAGTGGACTTTCATAAAGATAAACACTTGTAATCATTGCTTACCTCACGGCTCCCTGAAGCTGTTGTCCCTTCATCCAAGTCCTTCAGCTTTACCAGCTCCTCGACCACATGGTGAACCATGTGCCTCGTTAGCATGGTGGCCCTGGCAGATGTTGCAAACTTAAGTACCAGCTCTGTGCCAGTGTAGTGGTGAAGATGGGTATGGATGTTTGTCACCATCTCAAGGATCTGGTCCCAGCCAAGATGCCAGTTAGCCTTGCTCGCTCTCTTTGTGACTTTGACCCCACACAGTGACAGCTGGTGGATTATGTCATTTATGAGGGGCCAGTAATGAAGGTTGATGTCTTCCTCTAGGTGGCCTTCGAAGACTACATAAACTATCAGACCAATGATGGTCCTCAGGAGCTCCGAGGAGATTACCAGCTGGTCAGAACACTTTGGACGAACCTCGCTCGCCTTTGGCTCTGATAGCCAGCTGCGGATAGAGCTTAATGGAATGTAGTCAGCAGGAGCTTCAAACATCCTCTGGACTTTCGTGCTCACAGCTTCAATGATGGTGCTGATCAGGGTGGAACTTTGGATTAAAAGAGTCCTCCTAAGGTCCTCAGGGCTGCTTAGGAACTGGATCTTACGGTTGAGTGAGTGGACCATCCTGACACCAGTGGAACGTGAGTAGTAGACCTGAGCGACAGGAAGGGCCTTCAGAACTCCAGAGAGGTTATCCACTACTGGCAGCACTATGGTGACACTCATGTTGCTCAGGGCCATGGAGTACCGGTCACAGGGGCCTTCCATCTGGCGGGACCAGAGGGCCTGGAGCAGCCTGGGCACGATGTCCACCACCACCTTAGAGGGACAGCACAGCTTGGAGTACGGCTGGAAGGCCAGGCTCCGGGAAATGCTCTTTAGAGCTCTTACAACCTCATCGCAGACCTCAGGGTTTCTAAAATATACAAGCCAGAGAGACAAGAGGAAACACTTTTATGCACTTTGAAATGCATCCTCTGTAAGAAATATGCTGTATACAGTAAACTAAGTTTGATTGATTGATATAGGACCCTGCACTAGTCATTTCATATAGCATCAATGGATAGCTAGAATAATACATAGAGCAAACAACTGTAACATAGAGAGTGAATGTGACTCACAGGTAGGAGAGGTCAGTATTTAAGTCAAGTGAGTCAATGGGTTGACTAAGGTCGGTGGCCAACTCAGTAAAAGCCTCATGTTCAATGTCCCTCATTCTGAGTTGAGTGTTCACCTCCCAGGTCTGTCACAGTAAACAGGGGGTGCCATTAATGCCCATAGCAGTGAGGGGAAAATATTGACATCAACGTACCTTGAGCCAATGTTAAGGATATGGTTTATTAGAAAGAATAACTCACTAACTGTTTATTATCTTAACTTATACTGTAGATGTCTTTCTAATGTCTTACCAGGTGAGCTATGTCATTCCCTTCCGCTGCTTCCTTTCTGAACCTTAAAATCAAAAACAGAGTAACTCAACATGCCTGCCTTGTTTTCCTTCCTCTACTCTCACATTGATTTCTCAGTGAGCCTATGATAGTGAATCAGGCTCCCGAGTGGCGCAGCGGTCTAAGGCACTGCATCTCAGTGCTTGAGGCGTCACTACAGACCCCCTGGTTCGATTCCAGGCAGTATCACAACTGGCTGTGATTGGGAGTCCCATAGGGCGGCGCACAATTGGCCCAGCGTCGTCTGGGTTTGGCCGGTGTAGGCCGTCATTGGAAATAAGAATTTGTTCTTAACTGACTTGCCTAGTGAAAACAATGTGTTGATGGGTGTGCCTGCAGAAATGTGGGTGGTCCAGAAACTTCCTGCAATTCTACACATTTTTGCCATGAGGCTGAGAGAAAATTTTGCACTAAAGCTAAAATATAGATGTGTTGACTAATGAAGGCACTGAATTATGAGCTGTCTTGTTTGCTAAATGAACAAATGAAATAAGCAGTGGCATGGTGCATATAACCATAGAAGCACAGTGACATATGCCTCAATGCAGTCATATTTGTGGCTTATTGGGGGTGTGGCTTTCAGTTTTGTATTTTTGGTAACCCATCCCGTGAGAGTGAATGTCATTCCAGGTCATCTGTTCTGTTACATGTATATTTCATCAAATCTGACTAACCCAGTGCACTGATTGCTATGAATTCTATCTGATGGTGTTTGCATGTTTAAGTAAAAAGACAAATAATGTCCTATTTGGGAACACTGACAAGTAAAGAGTATTAAATAAATAAATATACAGTACCAGTCAATAGTTTGGACACACCTACACATTCAAGGGTTTTTCTTTATTTTTACTATTTTCTACATTGTAGAATAATAGTGAAGACATCAAACTATGAAATAACACATATGGAGTCATGTAGTAACCAAAAAAGTGTTAAACAAATCAAAATATATTATAGATTTTAGATTCTTCAAAGTAGCCACCCTTTGCCTTGAGGACAGCTTTGCACACTCTTGGCATTCTTTCAAACAGCTTCACCTGGAATGCTTTTCCAACAGTCTTGAAGGAGTTCCCACATATGCTGAGCACTTGTTGGCTGCATTTCCTTCACTCTGCGGTCCAACTCATCCCAAAAATCTTATGGAAGGATTCCAGACCTTGGTGGAACACCATGACCGCACTTTCAATACATTGCTTGAGCAATTCCGCGGATTGTCTATTAGGCAGCCAGCCACTACAGTAACCTCCTAGCCTCTCAGTAACCCCACTGTAAGCAGCGCGTCTCCCCAGCCTACCCTGGCTTCCAGAGAACCCTGCTTACCTCCTCAGGAATGCTATTCAGGAACCTGTCAGGCATTTCTCTCCCAGTGCTCCCTCATCTTCGAGCTGCAGCCCTCTTCTTTTCCCTTGGACCGCTCCAAGATAGCATACCTTATAACGCTGATGTCCGGGAGGGCTCTCGCCTGGGCTACGTCGGTGTGGGAGCAACAATCCACTGTGTGCTTCAGTCTGGAGGAGTTCATGGCAGAGTTGAAAAAGGTGTTCGATTTGACATGTTCCTTCACGGATTATCGGATTATAGGTTAAAGACGAGCTCGCAGCTCGTGAGCTTCCCATGGATCTCGACTCTCTCATTGCCTTGACCATACGGCTCGAAGGGCGGCTACGGGAACGTAGGAGGGAGAGGAGGTCTGTTCCCAGTCACACTCGCTCGTTCAAGGATCCCATCTCGCCGCCGAGGAATCCTGGAAGTCCCCGGCGTCTACATTACCGAGACAATCCGAGGTTACCCGACTTCCCCGGGTGGTATGGTGGGCCATACGGAGAATTTCCAATCTCCCATTACTCACACCCCTCTCCATGCCATCCTGCTGTGGGGTGACCGGTCTAAATCTCTCTGGGTACTCATTGACTCTGGGGCCGCCGATAGTTTTATGGATACTACCCTGGTGTCAGAGCTGGGAATCCCCACTCAACCCCTCTCCATTCCCATGGATGTCAGAGCGCTGGATGGGCGCTCTATTGGTAGAGTCACCCACAATACGGTTCCTATCATCCTGTGAGTGTCAGGTAACCACATTGAGTCTATGCAATTTCTGCTCATCAAATCTCCTCAGGTACCCGTGGTGTTTGGGTTTTCATTGCTCCAGAGGCACAATCCCCTTATCGACTGGACTGTTGGTTCTATCAAGGGTTGGAGCCCGTTCTGCCATGCTCATTGCCTGAAGTTGCCGCAGCCTGCCCCTGGGGTTTGCACATTTCTACCGCCATTTCATCCGGGGTTACAGCACCCTGGCTTCCCCCCTTTCAGCACTCACCTCTGCCAAGGTCCCGTTCACGTGGTCTCCAGCTGCTGACCGGGCGTTCTCAGACCTCAAGCATCGATTCACTACAGCTCCCATCTTAATCCATCCGGATCCGTCCCGTCAGTTCGTGGTGGAGGTCGACGCCTCGGACGTCGGAGAGGGGTCTGTCCTGTCCTAGCGTTCTGCCCAGGACCAAAAGCTGCATCCCTGCACTTTCCTTTCCCATCGTCTTAACACCACTGAGGTTCTGCGCCCTCATTGGGTCGTCGGCCAGCCTGTCCTCCGGTTTTCACTCCCAGTCTAACGGTCAGTCGGAGCCAACCCCACCACCTGGAGCCAGCAACTTGTGTGGGTGGAATACGCCCGCAACACCCTTCCCTGCTCGGCCACTGGTCTCTCGCCTTTTGAGTGTTCCATGGGATATCAGCCCCCACTCTTCCCTTGGCAAGAGGTCAGCATATCCTCGGCCCAGATGTTCGTCCGCCGCTGTCGCCGTACCTGGAAGAGAGCCCGGTCCGCTCTTCTGAAGACCACCTCCAGGTATCGGCGACAGGCGGACCACCACCAGAGCCCTGCTCCCCGCTTTCGTCTCAGGCAGAGGGTATGGCTGTCCACTCGGGATCTGCCCCTCCGGTTGGAGTCCCGCAAACTTTCCCCCCGTTTTATCAGCCTTTTTCTCATCTCTAAGATTCTTAGCCCCTCTGCTGTTTGTCTTCTTTTGCCCCGCACCCTCCGTATACATCCCACTTTTCATGTGTCTAGGATTAAACCTCTGTCTCACAGCTCTTTGTCTCCTGTTTCCAGGAGTGTCTGAGTGTTCGATCTCGGGGCAGGGGATTCCAGTACCTGGTTGACTGGGAGGGTTATGGCCCAGAGGAGAGGTGCTGGGTCCCCGCTAGGAACATCCTGGACTCAGCCCTCATTTCGGAGTTCTGCCGCCGGCACCCCGGTCAACCAGGTATGTGCCCGGGTAGGGTGCCACTGTCACACACTGATCTTGTCTCCACCAGGTGTCTCTCATTTTCCCCATTATCCCCTGTGTATTTATACCTGCATTTTCTGTTTGTCTGTTGCCAGTTCGTCTTGTCTTGTCAAGTCTTACCAGCGTGTTTTTCCCATTTTCCAGCATCTCTAGTTTCTGTTTTCTAGTCCTCCCGGTTCTGACCATTCTGCCTGCCCTGACCCTGAGTCTGCCTGCCGTTCTGTCCCTGATTGATGCTGTCTTGGATTACTGACCTCTGCCTGCCCTTAACCTGCCTTTTGCCTTCCCCCTGTTTTGTAATAAACATCTGAGATTTGAACTGTCTGCCTCCTGTGTCTGCATCTGGGTCTATCTAGAGTCGTGTTAGTGAGTGTTATAATATGATACAATATCAGTACTTTTTTCATTTACAACTTGTCTTAGTCCTATTATCAACTGATTTCAGCCAGTGTATGGCTGTGGATTGACTAGATTGTTTGTATGGAATGTTGGCATATTGGCAGTTAGTTAGAATCTTTTTTGGAATCATTCCACATAAACTGTCTAGGTAGCTAACAAACATACTGTGCAGATAATCTTCAAATTCATTTGTTTTACACAATATCTTATCACAGCACTGTCTGACAACTGGCATACCAACTCCCTTACCAAAATGGCTGACATTTTATACTGTCATAAGGAGGTTCATGTCCATTCTAGTATTCTAATTCCTAATTCTATGGTACATAGTACAAATAGCTGTACTCACTGCTCCAGGGTCTTGTTCTTAACAAGCCAGTTGCTCATGTCCTCCACAGTGGTGTGGTGAGGGACATGACTCTGGACGCCTTGTCTCTGGAGCACCAGAAACTGCTTCATCAGCTTCTTCTGCAAGACAAATCATGTAGCCTATAAGACAACCTAGAGTTTGCTTTAGCCGGTCTGAATTGACAGGTGGGCAGGGTTTGCACTAGGGATGTGCCAGCAGCATACCACCCTGCATTCCAATGCTGGCTTGCCTCTGAAGCTAAGCTGAGTTGGTCCTGGTTGGTCCCTCGATGGGAGACCAGATGCTGCTGGAAGTGGTGTTAGAGGGCCAGTAGAAGGCACTCTTTCCTCTGGTCTAAAAAACAATATCCCAATGCCCCAGGGCAGTGATTGGGGACATTGCCCTGTGTTGGGTGCAGTCTTTCAGATGGGACGTTAAACGGGTGTCCTGACTCTCTGTGGTCACTAATGATCCCATGGCACTTATCATAAGAGTAGGGGTGTTGACCCCGGTGTCATGGCTAAATTCCCAATCTGGCCCTCATACCATCATAGCCACCTAATCATCCCCAGCTTCTAATTGGCTCATTCATTCCCCTCCTCTCCTCTGTAACTATTCCACAGGTCATTTCTGTAAATGAGAATGTGTTCACAGTCAACTTACCTGGTAAAATAAGGGTAAAATAAAGGAGGTGACCAAGAACCTCTGTGAAGATGGGAGAACCTTCCAGAATGACAATCATCTCTGCAGCACTCCACCAATCAGGCCTTTATTGTAGTGGCCAGAAGGAAGCCACTCCTCAGTAAAAGGCACATGACAGCCCACTTGGAGTTTGCCAAAAGGCACCCAAAGGACTCTCAGACCATGAGAAACAAGATTCTCTGGTCTGATGAAACCAAGATTTAACTCTTTGGCCTGAATTCCAAGCGTCACGTCTGGAGGAAACCTGCCACCATCCCTATGGTGAAGCATGGTGGTGGCAGCATCATGCTGTGGGTTTTTCAGCGGCAGGGACTGGGAGACTAGTCAGGATCGAGGGAAAGATGAACGGAGCAAAGTACAAAGAGATCCATGATGAAAACTTGCTCCAGAGCACTTAGGACCTCATACTGGGGCGAAGGTTCAACTTCCAACAGGACAACGACCCTAAGCACATAGCCAAGAAAACGTAGGAGTGGCTTCGGGACAAGTCTCTTAATATCCTTGAGTGGCCCAACCCGAGCCCGGACTTGAACCTGATCTAACATCTCTGGAGAGACCTGAAAATAGCTGTGCAGCGACGTCCCCATCCAACCTGACAGAGTTTTAGAGGATCTGCAGAGAAGAATGGGAAAACTCCCCAAATACAGGTGTGCCAAGCTTGCAGCGTCAAAAGCTTGTAGCTACAAAAGCTGCTTCAACAAAGTATTGAGTAAAGGGTCTGAATACTTATGTAAATGTGATATTTCCGTATTTCTTTTTTTTCTCTAAAAACCTGTTTTTGCTTCGTCATTATGGGGTATTGTGTGTAGATTGAAGAAGGAAAAAACAATTTAATCCATTTTAGAATAAGGCTGTAATGTAACAAAAGTATTCAGACCCCTTGACTTTTTCCACCCCTTGACATAACAAGCACAAAATACGGAAATATCACATTTACATAAGTATTCAGACCCTTTACTCAGTACTTTGTTGAAGCACCTTGCTTAGGGAACACATTTGTTTTAATCCATTTTAGAATAAGGCTGTAATTTAACAAAATGTGGAAAAGGTAAAGGGGTCTGAATACTTTCCGAAGGCACTGTATTGAGTCATGAAAGAGGAAGACATCAAAAAACAGTTCTGAGATCTGGGACTTGAAAAATACCCATTATCTCAAAACTATACATTTAGCATTTACTTAGATTTTTTTTGCACCACTTTTTCAGAAGAATGGCCATAAGCTCTTTATGGTAAAATGAATAAATACAGGTGCTTTAGAGCCCTTAGGAGAGGCATTGCTGTTTTTGTATTGCTCTGTGTCAATATGAAAACCTCCATGGAAGGGATATTTCACTAAAATTACATACTTATCACATTTTATTGATTAATAGCAAGTAGTTTACTGACTTTGGGTGTCAGAGACCAGAAAAATATATCAGTTTACTCATCCAGAGCTAAGCTTTAGCAATGTTGTTAGTTATCCATAGGATATAGTGTATTTGTTATTTTAGGGAACTATCACTTTAACAAATGTGTGATGAACATGAATTAATACATTTGATGATGTGATTAGAAAGAAAGAAGGGTATTCTTTTTATTTAATCATTAAATGTCTGTACTTTTCTATTGAAATTGAAAGAATTGTAACATTCTCTAACAGATAGAACCCTGATTGACATTTCAGAGCCATAAGGTTCTATCTGCGATTGCACCCCCCCTAAAAAAACGGATTTACAAATGTCTTAGAATTTTGATACTCAGCACTTTAGGTACCTTTAAGGCGAATACCTTAGTGGGTTATGAAATAAGAACTCACTACAAAACAGTTCTGAGATCTGCGATGTGAAAACTTTGATGCTCAATATCTCAGAACTATGCTTTGCGCAGATAGAACCTTATAGTCCCAAGGTCTCAAGGGGTTGACATGATTTTTTAATGACTACCCTTTCCTCTGTCCCCCATGCATACAACATCTGTAAGGTCCCTCAGTCAAGTATAGAATTTCAAGCACAGATTCAACTACAAAGACCAGGGAGGTTTTCAAAAGCGTCGTAAAGAAGGGCAGTGCTTGGTAGATGGGTAACAATAGCAATCAGACATTGAATATCTCTTTAAGTATGGTCAAGTTAATAATTATGCTGTGGATGATGTATTAAACCACCCAGACACATCAAAGATACAGTCGTCCTTTTTGGCCTAAATGCAAAGCCTATGTTTGAAGCAAATCCAACACAACACATCACTGAGTTAACTGCCTCCTTATTTTCAAGCATGGTGGTGGCTGGATCATGTTATGGGTATGCTTGTCATCGGCAAAGACTGGGGAGTTTTTCAGGATAAAAAGAAACGGGGCGGAGCTAAGCACAGGCAAAATCCTAGAGGAAAACCTGCTAAAGTCTGCTTTACACCAGACACTGGGAGAGGAATTCACCTTTCAGCAGGACAATAACAACACAAGGCCAAATCTACACTGGAGTTGCTTACCAAGAAGACAGTGAATGTTCCTGAGTGGCCAAGTTACAGTTTTTACTTAAATTTGTTTGACAATCTATGGCAAGACTTGAAAATAGCTGTCTAGCCATGATCTCCAACACCTAGAGAGACCTTCAATAATTAAAATAAATAAAATAATGGGCAAATACTGTACAATCCAAGTGTGCAAAGCTCTTAGAGACTTACCCAAGAATATTCACAGCTGTAAATGTTGCCAAAGGTGTTTCTAATATAGCACAACTTTGGATTTCCCCCATGTCTCAAAATGAATGTTTTTGATCGTTTGGAAGTTTTTAGGGAGTGAGCTTCTCCTCCTGCTTCGACCATGCAGTGCCGCTCACAAAAGTGAATGCTGTCCTCGTTATGAAATTATCAACTTTACCCTGTGTATCTAAAAATGACCATATACACTTATTGTTTAAAGCAAAACTACCAAAACTATTGCTGATGGTGAATCACTGGGGCTGAGCTCTCTGCCATCCAGGACCTCTGTACCAGGCATTGTGAAAAGAAGGCCCACAAAATTGTCAAAGACTCCAGCCACCCTAGTCATTGACTGTTCTCTCTGCTTCCGCACGGCAAGCGGTACCAGAGCAACAAGTCTGACACCAACAGGCACCTGAACAGCTTCTACCCCCAAGCTATAAGACTGCTAAATAGCTAACAAAATGGCTAAACAGACTATTTGCATTAACCCTTTTATTCTATAATTTTTTTTGCACTGACTCTATGCACACTCACAAGACTCTACATTGTAAATATGGTATTGGCACTGACCCTGGAACTGACCCTCTATATAGCTACTGACCCTGGAACTGAACCTGTATATAGCTTACTTACTTTCTGGTGTTCTTCTTATTTCTATTTCTCATGTGTTTTTGTTCTACTTTACTTTATTACTACTGATATTAATTACTATATTGTTGGGAAAGAGCTTGAAAGAAAGGCATTTCACTGTAGTTGTGCACGTAAATCTTGAAACTTGAAAACTTGAAACCTGAACAATCAAAATAAAATCGAATGTAAGCCCCGATCAGCAGGTAGGCTATAGCTACAGTAGCTGATATAGGTTTATCTCCGGTAGCTTACTTTTATTCCAGTAAAACAACATTTTAACAATAACCTATCAAATGACATTGGTTGTCACTCAACTAATAAAGCCTAATATTGCGCAAGCCATTTTACAAGCATTTGAATGCTGAAGGTGTCGCGCAGATGTGCAAGATGATGGTTGCAGTCCAAATACGTTAATTTTACCCCCTCAGCCCTCGCGCTAGCCATCCTGTCGAAACCAGATCAGTTTGATTGCCATCTTAAGTGGAGGTCCAATTCATAAACTTTGCCCCCCCCCCCCCCGACCCTCGATTTAGCTTGAGGGAGCGAGTGATTCTATCAACATGGCTGCATTTTCGGTATGTGAGACAAAATTATGAAGCTAGCTTGCAAAAAAAGAATATATCGATGACATTGATTTTAGCATTGGCAAATGGGAATGATGCTCAAATTGGCTTAGTCTCGTAGTGAGGAGCCTATAAAACGTAGCTCGCTTCATAAACATATTTTTGGGGATTCTGAAATGTATTGGAATAGCTAAATGACCAAACTATAAAACTAGCAAGCCAGCTATGGGTAACTGTAGTTTGCTACCTGACAGGAGTGCTAGCTTACTTCGTTAGCTTGCTAGGTACATTAATAGCTTTAGGTTGGTTATTTTTAAGCTCAACTTCAAGATTTCCACCAAGGACATTGCCTCTCCGATCATCACCCTTACAAAAATGAATTTGTTGCCGCACACTTCCCGCAAGTTTGTGGCAAATTTGCTGCAAACTAAATAGTGTGCCACAAAATGTTGCCAAAAGTTTGCAAATGTTTATTGCCACTAGTGGCAAACAGTTCGCCAGAGTTATTTTTTCTGGCAGACAATTTTCTCAGGATTCAATTTGAATCTATGGCAAACCTGTGGCAACAAGTTCCAATACCAGTAATCGTTGATGACCAATCAGGGGGATTAGAAACATCTGTTGGAAAATGGAAACCAAGCTATCTAGCTAGCTAGCTACCTACCAAAGTTCTCCGGTGAGTGTCTAACTTATTAATGAACTTCCTAATAAACTTTAACATTTTATTAGCTAAATGATGCCTAGTTAGCAATGTCATGTTTTATGGGATAGAGTGATACGTTTTTTCAAATTCGTAATAAATTGTACATTTGGCAAATTCGTAACATATAATAAGAATTGTAATTCGTATCATATCATACGGAATGGGTGATGGACATCCCCAAATTAATACATACCATACAAAACGTAACATATCATACTAAATGGAACGTTTTCATATTATCGTACAGAATAATACGAAATGCTCTGAGACCAGGTTGCCACGGTGGTCTGCAAACCCACAACCTACTGACCCACAGCCCTATGCGCTATCAAAATTCCCACGTTGCCATGTAATGCATACAGGATGAAGAACAATTTATAAAACTGCATATCTAAGGCTCTGGTCTGTCCAAGAAGTTAGGGAAAACGGTAGACATGTTCTCTGCTATCCACTTTGTTTTAGTTATTATTTTGGGTATAGTGGAGTGTCACTTCTTTTTTTTTTAAGCATTCAAAGGAGGGTTTAGGTCAAATATGTTTTGCGGAAGGGAGGGACATCCATTTTCATTTCAGAGATGTCCGAATTTCTCCATGTAACCCTTATTATAAATAACGTTCATGACCTAAAACATTCACATTTACTCCACTGTAACATACACTTCAGAAATAAGTGTTTTCTGAAATTAAGATTATTTAATTTTACCTGATCATTGTAGTAACTCTTGTCCCAGCAGCGCTCTACAGTCTGCAGGTATTCAGCACTCGAACTGAACATCTTGAGAACATAACAACATATCAGTACTATACTTTCTACAAGGACATAATTGAACGATTAAAACTAAAATAAAATCATAGGATTTACCTGTGCAGATGTAGAAGAGGCACTCGGGTTTTTATTGCTAAAATCCATTAATTATTTGAGGAAATGATAGATGGACTTTTGACAATAACTAAAAATAAAGATGAGTAATTGTAGCTAATTCGCAAAAGTGTTCGTGCTTGGGTTGGCGCAAACTAATGTTTTTAGCTAACATTCTGACATTCTGGAGAAATCAAACATTCCATCTCCATAGAAATTGATTGTGAAGATACTGTTATGGATTGTGCGTATTGTTGCGTCTACTGTAGGCTACAGTTCGATAGTTGTCACACTGTATGACAGGTGATGCGCTGCGCTCTCTTTGTTCACGCGTAAAAGCGAAAGCAAAAATGCATGATGTCGATAATCAAAAACCAAGCAAAAACATCAACATAGAGCTAATTGTCAGCAAAATTATGTTTGATTTGTTTGACTCCTGCGTAATTAAAGATACCTACATGTATTTATTACCAAAACATAAATGACAATGGCAATGGTTAGCCTATAAATACAGTCTACATTTATTTACACTTGCAAATAGACTATGTCTATCATCTATTTTGAATTACAATAATGTACAGTACCTGTCAAAAGTTTGGACACACATGCTCATTCAAGGGATTTTCTTTATTTTTTACTATTTTCTACATTGTAGAATAATAATGAAGACCTCAAAACTATGAAATAACACATATGGAATCATGTAGTAACCAAAAAAAGTGTTAAACAATTACAAATGTATTATAGATGTTAGATTCTTAAAAGTAGCCACCCTTTGCCTTGATGAAAGCTTTGCACACTCTTGGCATTCTCTCAACCAGCTTCACCTGGAATGCTTTTCCAACAGTCTTGAAGGAGTTCCCACATATGCTGAGCACTTGTTGGCTGCTTTTCCTTCACTCTGCGGTCCAACTCATCCCAAACCATCTCAATTGGGTTGAGTTCAGGTGATCGTGGAGGCCAGGTCATCTGATGCAGCACTCCATCACTCTCCTTCTTGGTCAAGTAGCCCTTACACAGCCTGGAGGCGTGTTGTGTCATTGTCCTGTTGAAAAACAAATGATAGTCCGACTAAGCACAAACCAGATGGGATGGCGTATTGCTGCAGAATGCTTTGGTAACCATGCTGGTGAAGTGTGCCTTGAATTCTAAATAAATCACTGACAGTGTCACCAGCAAAGCACCCCCACACCATCACACCACCTCCTCCATGCTTCACGGTGGGAGCCACACACGCGGAGATCATCTGTTCACCTACTCTGCGTCTCACAATGACACGGTGGTTGGAACCAAAAATCTCAAATTTGGACTCGTCAGACCAAAGGACAGATTTCCACCGGTCTAATGTCCATTGCTCGTGTTTCTTGGCCCAAGCAAGTCTCTTCTTATTATTGGTGTCCTTTAGTAGTGGTTTCTTTGCAGCAATTCGACCATGAAGGCCTGATTCACACAGTCTCCTCTGAACAGTTGATGTTGACATGTGTCTGTTACTTGAACTCTGTGAAGCATTTATTTGGGCTGCAATTTCTGAGGCTGGTAACTCTAATGAACTTATCCTCTGCAGCAGAGGTAACTCTGGGTCTTCCTTTCCTGTGGCGGTCCTCATGAGAGCCAGTTTCATCATAGAGCTTGATGGTTTTTGCGACTGCACTTGAAGAAACTTTCAAACTTCTTGTAATTTTCCGGATTGACTGACCTTCATGTCTTAAAGTAATGATGGACTGTAATTTCTCTTTGCTTATTTAAGCTATTCTTGCCATAATATGGACTTGGTCTTTACCAGATAGGGCTATCTTCTATATACCACCCTTGTCACAACACAACTGATTGGCTCAAACGCATTAAGAAGGAAATACATTTCACAAATTAGCTTTTAAGAAGGCACACCTGTTAAATGCATTCCAGGTGACTACCTCATGAAGCTGGTTGAGAGAATGCCAAGAGTGTGCAAAGCTGTCATCAAGGCAAAGGGTGGCTACTTTGAAGAATCTCAAATATAAAGTATATTTAGATTTGTTTAACACTTTTTTGGTTACTACATGATTCCATATGTGTTACGTCATAGTTTTGATGTCTTCACTATTATTCTACAATGCAGAAAATAGTAAAAATAAAGAAAAACCCTTGAATGAGTAGGTGTGTCCAAACTTTTGACTGGTACTGTATATGATTGTTACAGTAATTTAATACACTGATGCACCAAACCACAACAGTGTTTTGTGAAATAGGCCTACATGTATTTCAGGAGAATGTTGCCAATGATACTTGAGCAGTTTTTCGACTATGGCTCTAAATCAGTGTAGGACTCAAGTGACATGAGGGAGATTTTCATCCATTATATCCCCTTCAAAGTATAAACATATCAAAGGAATTTCTGTAGAGAACTGGGGCCATTCATCAGATGAGCTGCTTCAGCTCTTCTTGCCAGGTGACTTAACAGTCCTATTGTGAAGACAGAGATGACCATAGAGAACTGATAAAGGCTATATAGCTGTAGAGAACAGTCTTTAGCATACACCAGAGAGGCTAGGAGTTATTGTGGAGGCCAGAACAGTGTATGTTATAAAGCCGTGCCAGAAGGCTGCTTTGTGACCCTTTTGTACCTCACAAGGAGAGAGGAACTGTCCAGACATCAACAGCAGTGCATTGTAAACCTGAAACCCCCCTCAGTGCAAGCCAGGCACAGTGTGTGTGTGTGTGTGTGTGTGTGTGTGTGTGTGTGTGTGTGTGTGTGTGTGTGTGTGTGTGTGTGTGTGTGTGTGTGTGTGTGTGTGTGTGTGTGTGTGTGCGTGCGTGTGTGTGTTTGGAGAGAGAGCAATGGAGGCATTGCTTGGAAACAACAGCAGCATGAACTTGTTGGAGACGTCGGTCTGAAAAAGCAGGAATAGTTCCCTCTCGTGGGTTTTAGAGGTACTGCACTTTTTTCACCGGGTTAGAAATGCAAGTGTTGCATTTCTCGACTATGACTCATATAGTTGTATTACTACAAGGCCATATTGGTAAATTGTCGGCGGAGGATCTATCCCCAAATGTGGTTACTTTTCCTACAGTATGTGATTTTCAGATCCAGACAGGTCACCTTCTATATGCTGGCTACCATTGTATAAGTCAATTGGTGGGATTGCAGTGGACTACTAGATTAATAGACTTCCTTCAGCAAAGTAAACAAGCTCAGTCAGGTACAGTAACATTCAGTCTAACTGAAGATAGGTGAAGTTACCAAGTATGTTAATTGTACTGATAATATCTATCACCTGTTATCAATATTACATTGTTTACACTGTTTCTATACCACTGGCACACAGTTAACAGTAATATACCACACCTTATGTGCCACACAGTATCTGTTCAATTTGGCTATTATTAACATCACAACTGTGGTGGTCTTTGAAAAGAAGGGACATTGACCATCTCTTTTGTCACATAAACCATCTACAGTGTTTGCCATTGACAGTGGTCACAGTTAACTCTGTGAATGACCTCACCGTGAGAGGAACATGGTCACGGGAGGCTTGGAGTAAACTATTGTTTTGGTTTTCCCACCCCATGTGAGGCAGTTGACCTATATTGCACCACCCAAGTGCTGTTTCCACAAGCACATCTGTCCCCAATCCACAGCCAGCCATCCACAACCGCCTGCTCCGCTCAGTATTCACAGACAATGAGTGGCTTTCCTGCTTTACACCATCCTATTACGGCATATTTATTTATGTAGTATAAAAATCAGCCCGCCCTCAAGAAGGACACATTGTGAAACATTACTTGAGGTTGATTAGCAAACTTTCTTCCCTTAAAATTTGGTGTCTTGATTGGCCTGAGTAACAAAATCAAGATCACTGTCGTTATTTGGAGAGTATCTTAGTGATGGTCAATGGACAGCCCACAGGGCTTAAAGGCCCAGTGCACTCAAAATTCTGTTTTTCCTTTGGTTTACATCATATTGTATAAGAGCTGACGAAACTAACACTGTAAAAGTGTATTTTTTTTTGATCAGTGTTATTTCCTGATTGTTGCTGGTTTAAAATTAAATCTACACAGGACCTTCTAATTAGCAGGTTTGCATCTGTGGGAGTTTCGACTTTCCATGGTGATATCACCATGCAGTAAATTGGTTAAGAGACCAATAACAAAGAGAGGTCCAAATCTCTCTGCAAATGACAGTAAGTTTTCAGATTTCCCCTCCCCACTCAGACCACTCCCAGACAGTCCAAGCAAAATTCTTGCTTGTGAAGTAGTTTTTTCTAAAAAGCTATTTTTGCCCATTTTAATGGAAAGCTATTACAGTAAGGTCATTAATTGTTAAATTATTTGATATTGATATAATTAAATGGCTGAATTTGCCCTTTAAAGTAAGTATTGCTATATTCCAAATTGAGCCTTTGGACAAGGTGGTGATGCATTGTCAGTGTCAACCACAAGTGGGCGCTATACAACAACTGTAGTTCCTTTTTGTAGATTGAGAAACTGAGCTGGAATGGATTTACTTGGATGTATTGATTTACTTTTACCTCACAACACATAGACAATGTTCTCAGGTAGAATCTAACGTTTTTACAGTTGTGTGTAGTTAAATTCCAATATTTGTTGTGCCATTTCATTGAGTAAATGACGTTCATTTACTTCAGTATTGTTAGAACAGATCTGCATTTCAGGTGCTTACTCTGTCTGACCAGTCATAATTAATAAGATATGTTCATGCATATTGTTCTAGTCATTCTGTGCCGTTTTCCCACTTTGAGCTGCATACAGTAGTTGAGAGTGTATTGTATTTTGCATAGAGCAAAAGTAGATTTGATCTGCGCTGTAAAAGGCTGGTGCAGTGGCCAGGTCAAGCTCTTACGTGGTTCTCTCTGGAGTGTAGTTTAATGCATGTTTGGAAATCTTTTATACAGCACTCAGTCTGTTTCAACACTTGGGAGACTCCCCGGCCTACACATGAGTATAGTTTAACATTATCCACAGTAAACACCAGTCAGTAAATCAGCTCAAAGCACAGGCAGAATCGATCCATGCACGACCTGTGTGTGTTTGTGTGTGTCCATGCTCACCAGAATGTTTGTGTGCCAATGTATAATTGTGAGTGTGCGTGTGTGTGTCTGTTTGTGTGCGTGCTTTCATGTTTGTGTGTGTGTGCACATGAAAGACAACTCTCTCACCCTTACCACTATTTGAATCAATTGGTATGAGTAGAACATACCCATTCTAATTGGGACCAAATTTGAAGGGTGTGTGACTTGTAAGCCAACTAGCTGGTGGTGAATCTTATCTATTCCTCAGTATTATAGATGACCCACCATATTGATTGAAATATAAAAACATTATGGAGTTTCGAATCGTCAATCAAACCATTTATATGACCTAAATTCCACTCATCCTGCCCATTATTACACAGTCTCCACCTATCCGCCTATACATAATGTATAGCATAGATTGCATAAACATATCCGCCATACAGTTTAGAACAGGGAGTAATAGTAATTAAAGTGTATGCGTTTCGTGCAAGCGGAGCGAAATCGTTTTGACTAACCAACCTGTCCCCCTTCCATCCCTCGACCCTACACACTTTCCATTGCTCGCCTGCAAAGTAAACACAGCGAGCCATAGGAATGTTATCCCAAACCTACTAATTTGCCTTGATTACATTAATATTTCTCAGCTGAAATTGCCCTTTTCCCCTTCCTATTGCTCTTGTTTATTTTCTTCCCTTGCTCCTCTCCTTCTCCCCCTATTCATTGCTTTCTCTATTAGTGCACAATTAGGGATGATTAGCTGGCAGACAGATGCCTTGTAGTTCCGGTGGGGAGGGTTGTGAGCAGGAGGGAGGAGGTTTGTGGGGGTGGAGGGTGATGGGTTTGAAGTAGAGGGGTTGAGGGCAGGATTTCAATGATTGCGTGTTCTTGTCTCAGCTTGGTCTTCTTCCTGGGTCATTTGTTCTCACCAGGATACACACACACTCTCTCTCTCTCTCTCTCTCTC
>NW_028158003.1:0-37239 GCF_964263955.1 Coregonus lavaretus
TCAACACATATGGAATCATGTAGTAACCAAAAAAGTGTTAAACAAATCAAAATGTTATATTTTAGATTCTTCAAAGTCATCCGTTCACCACCTCTGCGTCTCACAAAGACACTGCGGTTGGAACCAAAAATCTCAAATTTGGACTCATCAGACCAAAAGACAGATTTCCATCCATTGCTCGTGTTTCTTGGCCCAAGCAAGTCTCTTCTTATTGGTATCCTTTAGTAGTGGTTTCTTTGCAGCAACTCTGTGAAGCATTTATTTGGGCTGCAATCTGAGGCTGGTAACTCTAATGAACGTATCCTCTGCAGTAGAGGTAACTCTGGGTCTTCCTTTCCTGTGGCGGTCCTCATGAGAGCCAGTTTCATCATAGCGCTTGATGGTTTTTGCGACTGCACTTGAAGAAACTTTCAAAGTTCTTGAAATTTTCCAGATTGACTGACCTTCGTGTCTGAAAGTAATGATGGACTGTCGTTTCTCTTTGCGTATTTGAGCTGTTCTTGCCATAAGATGGACTTGGTCTTTTACCAAATAGGGCTATCTTCTGTATACCACCCCTAACTTGTCACAACACAACTGATTGGCTCAAATGCATTAAGAAGGAAAGAAATTCCACAAATTAACTTTGAACAAGGTACACCTGTTAATTGAAATGCATTCCAGGTGACTACCTCATGAAGCTGGTTGAGAGAATACCAAGTGTGCAAAGCTGTCATCAAGGCAAAGGGTGGCTACTTTGAAGAATCTCAAATATAAAATATATTTTGATTTGTTTTTTTACCTATCAAATCAAATTGTATTTGCCACATGCGCCGAATACAACAGGTGTAGACATTACAGTGAAATGCTTACTTACAAGCCCTTAAACAACAATGCCGTTTTTAAAAGAAAAAGTAAAATTACAATTAAAAGTGTTAAGTAAAAAAATAAAAGCAAATTACTAAAGAGCAGCAGTAAAATAAAATAACAGTAGGGAGGCTATGTACCGGTACAGAGTCAATGTGCGGGGGCACCGGCTGGTCGAGGTAATATGTACATATGGGTAGAGTTAAAGTGACTATGCATAAATAATCAACAGAGTAGCAGCAGCGTAAAAGAGGGTGGTGGGGTGGGGGGGGATTGCAAATAGTCTGGGTAGCCATGATTAGCTGTTCAGGAGTCTTATGGCTTGTGGGTAGAAGCTGTTGAGAAGCCTTTTGGACCTAGACTTGGCGCTCCGGTACCGCTTGCTGTGCGTCTCACTGGTTACTACATGATTCCATATGTGGTTATTTTATAGTTTTGATGTCTTCACTATTATTCTACAATGTAGAAAATAGTAAAATTAAAGAAAAACCCTTGAATGAGTAGGTGTGCCCAAACTTTTGACTGGTAGTGTATATGGGTAAAGAGGTCAATGGAACTCGACCAAAAACAATAGAAACGCCATGGACAAGTGGGAGAAAGATGTTGTGGGGGGGAAAGATCCCCAATCTCCTCATTGGCCCCCCACAATATGTTGAGGTAAAAATCTGAGTATAATGCTTGTGTGGATGTCAACCCCAATACATATGTTCATGTCATCGTCACCAATCAACTTCATTACAGTTTTAAAAAATGATTTTGATTACCACCACCGATTTTCTGTACTCTAGCTACAAGCTCCTAAGAACCGGAGGTAGCGTTTAACAGTCACTTCTTCTAAACAGGAAACGGGACAGCTTCTAAATGTTATGCAGAGGAAACAGCCAAATATATCCAAATCGGACTTTAGTAACCACTTTGTGGGCCTGTTACGATACGTAAATCATATGACGGATTTGACGAATATCCACTTTGTTAGATCATATTTGTTGAATGTGCGCCAATGACGCAGTCACAGCGTCCTGTGTTCCATTGAACTCTTCACCGCATCTGTGCCTGAGTCCAGTTCTACAGATTCTGAATTCAGTTTTGATAGATTAAATACTAACCTTTTTTTAAAAGTTTTCCATAGAAAATGTCTTTTTAAATTGAGGTGTGATCAGAAATGTAATAAAATAGCCTCATGTACTTTTATCTGCTTTAAGATTACTTAAGACACTGTGCCGAAACATTGGTTCATTAAATCATTGAGTTACATGGAGTGTGTGTGACCTTTATTGTTTTGCCTCCTCAGTCACATAAAATCTTGGTACCACACCTAATATTATTGAAGCATTTTATACTTGTACATTTCCTGTGTGAATCACACCGTTGTAAAGAACCACATCATTCTATATGAAGACTAGATACCTGTTCGAGATTGCATCATCAACTACCACCACCCAGAGCCATATATATATATATATATAGAGAGAGAGAGAGTTCGGCTTTAGAACAGCTACCACCACCCAGAGCCATATATATATATATATATATATATAGAGAGAGAGAGTTCGGCTTTAGAACAGCTACCACCACCCAGAGCCATATATATATATATATATATATATATAGAGAGAGAGAGAGAGAGTTGGGCTTTAGAACAGCTACCACCACCCAGAGCCATATATATATATATATATAGAGAGAGAGAGAGTTGGCCTTTAGAACAGATACCATGTTAGTGCGTTTATTCGGCTATGGAGGAGGGGGTGGTGCTCACGGAACGTTCAGACAGAACTGCGTTGGACCAACTCAATAATACAATATATGGCTCTTCCACCACCCCCCCCAATATATGGCTCTTCCACCACCCAACCCCCCCCCCCCCCCCCCCCCCTTTAGTTATTGTTATTATAATAATAATATGCCATTTAGCAGACGCTTTTATCCAAAGCGACTTACAGTCATGCGTGCATACATTTTTGAGTATGGGTGGTCCCGGGGATCGAACCCACTACCTTGGCGTTACAAGCGCCGTGCTCTACCAGCTGAGCTACAGAGGACCACTATTATTAATGCCCATGCCATCTCTACGTGTACATGACTTATGCTAATAACACAGTTCTTGTTAAGTTCTCTTGGTTTCTACGTGTTCATGACTTATGCTAATAACACAGTTCTTGTTAAGTTCTCTTGGTCTCTACGTGTTCATGACTTATGCTAATAACACAGTTCTTGTTAAGTTCTCTTGGTCTCTACGTGTTCATGACTTATGCTAATAACACAGTTCTTGTTAAGTTCTCTTGGTCTCTACGTGTTCATGACTTATGCTAATAACACAGTTCTTGTTAAGTTCTCTTGGTTTCTACGTGTTCATGACTAATGCTAATAACACAGTTCTTGTTAAGTTCTCTTGGTAGAGATGTTCATTAAAAAAGGTAACAGGCTAATGCTGTTTTAGGTCAGTGAGTTGGCTTTTATGCACCAGGTAGATTGTTTATTTGACATTTTGCAAGATTAAATCTCTTCAAATGCGATTGTGTCCAAATGAAAAAAACTAGATAAACAATACTAGAGTAATATGGCAACTACTGTCTAATAATAATAACAATCAAATAATAATAACAACTTACATGAACAGCAAAAAAGTTGTTCTACAATTACTAATTAGCCTACAGCAGCTAATAAAACTGCTAATAGCAATAGTAAAACTTAAGTTCACATACTGTGTATATCAATCTGGCAGTAAGCTTCAGTGGTTTAGCACTACAAGCGATACTCGATTGCTCTGGTCTAGGCAACGCTTCGTAGAAGACGGAACGGAAGTTGTCTCGCTCCAGACCTACTCCGGCGGGGTAGAGTTTACACCAGCGGTATCACTGAAATATTCTACCCTCAATCTAGCTACAAAGTTTAGGTCGCCAAGCTGAACTTCGATTTAATAAGAACGCCATTAAGCGAAAGGAACGGTCATCATGTGGAAACGTTGGACTTCCAACTCGTCTGTGGTGAGTTCGCATAATGCTAGCTAGCTAACGGGCTGTTCGATATGCAGAGCCAACTCTATCTGCGTCAAACTGTTATGTAAATGTTCTGAATGTGTCATTTGAATGTTGGAAGTGTTATTTGTGTCATACTCCGTTTTCTATATAATTTCTGATACACCCATGTTCGAGAGATTTTCCGTATTTTTTCTTTTTTCTAGCGGACTTGTTCAAATGACGTCACGAGATGTGTTTCCCTGAAATGGTTCCCCTCCAGACAAAATAATGCTTGGTTCCTAACCAACTAGGAGGTGGGAATTTACCAGTTGTGAAGTCGTAAATACCAGTTGGATGCGTTCACGTGATTTGAACTCATTGAGAAACGCAGATTGGTTAATGGTCAACAAGCTGCGTCAACCATCAACTCAAAGTACAGCTACCATGCTTGTAAACAAATTATAGGGGGGGGGGGGGGGGGTAGAAGGATTACTTTATACTATTCCAGGTATTCCTTAAAGAGGTAGGCATATGTGGTAAGCATTTTGCTACACCCGCATAACATCTACTAAATATGTGTATGTGACTAATAAAATTGTATTTTGAATTCCCACTTCCCATTTGGTTACGAACACAGCATAAGATCCATAGCCCATTTACAGTTTTGAGGTTATGCTGCGGCACATTGAGGTATGTTGTGATATGGTATGTTACATTGCGTCATTGCGCCAGACCACCGCTAAGGGTGAATTAGAATGCTGATTATACTGAACATTGTAAATGTAAACAAACAGCCTTAAAACATGGTTAAAACGATAGTTTTGGTATCGTTTTTGGTCAGTCCTTGCATCCATAGCTCCCTCTATGCATTTTTGAGTGGTTACATTTCGGCAGGCCCATCTCTCATCTTTTGACCGCTTTGTTATTGTTTCAAATATTTCAATTATTAATTGATATTACAACAGCATGTTGGTTTAACATCAAAAGTTGAAATTACATTAAAATATATAATATCGGTAATGTGTGATCAGCAAGCATTAACAAAGTATTGAATGTGCATATTTTGACACAAGTGTATGGACTTCCTACTGTCTTCTTCTACTACAGGTCATCTAAAGTGTATGGACTTCCTGCTGTCTTCTTCTACTACAGGTCATCTAAAGTGTATGGACTTCCTGCTGTCTTCTTCTACTACAGGTCATCTAAAGTGTACGGTCTTCCTGCTGTCTTGCCTTTGATTGAATTAATTGTCCTTGTTGTCACACAAGCAGGACAACATGAGTGAACACACTGGAGAGAAACCTTTTAGCTGTGATCAGTGTGGGGCGAGGTTTGCTCTATCTTTTACCCTGGCAATACATCAGCGAATACTCCCTGTAGATAAACCTGGGTTAGGGTTAGTCCAACTAAAAGACGACGTCAGAACGATACAGGACGATCCTAGTGGTATGGTCCCGAGTCCCAACCAGTCTGATGGTGGTGATGATAATGCTGTAGACTGCCACGTGGAAGACATCGTTTTGTTGCTTAGCAATGGACTGAAGGCAGAGCCTTTGAGTCCCAGGCAATCTGATGGTGATGATGATGCTGCAGACAGCGATGAATCGAACAAAGCGGGAGGAGCAACTGACTGGAGGCGGAGTCAGCTCCAGTGAAGCACACCCCAGAGCAGAGGGAGAGTGGTGTGAGTATCTCCCAGTTAGAAAGGGTGTCTCAGCAGTCCTTCCTTGATTTCTCTCCTTCCTGATTCCTCGACCTCCTTGGAGGAGATCTGAGATTCCTCCTCTTGGACTTTCTCCTCCAATGCATTTATAGCAGGAGGTCCAGAGAATGAGAGGAATAATATAATATGCCATTTAGCAGACGCTTTTATCCAAAGCGACTTACAGTCATGTGTGCATATATTTTGACATATGGAATCAAGGAAAGACTTCTGAGAATTGAGATCACCTTTTGAGAATTAAAAAATCCTTTGTCAGGTAGCAGAGGGTTTCCCACCCTAAATTGATTGTCTTTATTTGTGTGGTTTTCAGGACACGTCTCTCCCGCCCCCCTCCCCGCTCCCGGAGTCCCCAGGTCGTGCCTCTCCCAGTAGCGCCTTACTGTGGGGTCTGAAGAGGGTGTCTGTGCGGCTGGTGGACTGCAGGAAAACACCGGGGCTGAGTGGAACTGTGAGAGAAGGAAAACAGGAAGATTCAGATTCAATGTCATCGAGTAAGAAGAATGGTGTGTATTAGACTACAATCTGCTTCTGTTACAGTTAGTTGATTAATCATTATTGATATATAACAATACAGTGCATTCGGGAAAGTATTCAGACCCTTAGACTTTTTCCACGTTTTGTTACGTTATAGCCTTATTCTAAAATGGATTAAATTGTTTTTATCCCTCATCAATCTACACACAATACCCCATAATGACAAAGCAAAAACAGGTTTTTAGATTTGTTAGCACATTTATAAAATAAATAAACCGGAAATATCACATTTACATAAGTATTCAGACCCTTTATCAGTACTTTGTTGAAGCACCTTTGGCAGCAATTACAGCCTCAAGTCTTCTTGGGGATGACGCTACAAGCTTGGCACACCTGTATTTGGGGAGTTTCTCCCATTCTTCTCTGCAGATCCTCTCAAGCTCTGTCAGGTTGGATGGGGAGCGTCACTGCACAGCTATTTCCAGGTCTCTCCAGAGATGTTCGATCGGGTTCATGTCAGGGCTCTGGCTGGGCCACTCATGGACATTCAGAGAAATGTCCGGAAGCCACTCCTGCGTTGTCTTGGCTGTGTGCTTAGGGTCGTTGTCCTGTTGGAAGGTGAACCTTCGCCCCAGTCTGAGGTCTTGATCGCTCTGGAGCAGGTTTTCATCAATGATCTCTCTGTACTTTGCTCCGTTCATCTTTCCCTCGATCCTGACTAGTCCTTCCACCTCATGGCTTGGTTTTTGCTCTGACATCCACTGTCAACTGTGGGACCTTTTTATATAGACAGTTGTGTGCCTTTCCAAATAATGTCCAATCAATTGAATTTACGACAGGTGGACTCCAATCAAGTTGTAGAAACATCTCAAGGATGATCAATGGAGACAGGATGGCACCTGAGCTCAATTTCGAGTTTCATAGCAAAGGGTCTGAATACTTATGTAAATAAGGTATTTCAGTTTTTGATTTTTTATACATTTGTACACATTTCTAGCAATCTGTTTTCGCATTATGGGGTATTGTGTGTAGATTCATTAGTTTTTTCTTTCTTTAATCCATTTTAGAATAAGGCTGTAACGTAACAAAATGTGGAAATAGACAAGGGGTCTGAATACTTTCCGAATGCACTATATATATTTCCTGAGTAAAAAAAAAAATATCTCCTAGATTTAGGACAGACACTTCAAAACCTTGTTTCTTATGATTTATTTTTTGACTGTCCTTTTTGCCATTTCTGAATGTGTTATTCAATGTGTTTCTATGGGCTTTAGTAGTAAATGCCAAATTCACTATTTTATTCAATTATATTTTTATATAGTTTTTTAATATATAATTTTAGGGGTCCTAAAATTCCAAATCGAATATTGCTAAAAAAAATCCATAGTATGACCGTCTTAAAACAATTCCGTATGTCAGCTTAGATTCTTCCAGAACAACAACGATGCTGCTTTCCACGTTGCTTTTGAATACGAGTCCACATGTTTTCTCCATTTTATATAATATTAGTTTGTGTATCTTTGCTCTCTGCTAAACACGAGTTAGTCCTAAGGAAGCTGGCGTGTGCCTGAAGCTGATGCTAATTGCTAACTAGTTAGCTGGCTAGCTAAATGCCCTTTAGCGAAATGCACTAGCCAGGGCAAAGCACCGTGCTTCTGCATCTGCTTTGCTCTCTGGGGTTTTAAGCCTGGGGTCTGTATAGCAATTTGCGACACCTGCTGATGTAAAAAGGGCTTTATAAATACATTTGATTGAAAGCAAACGTTAGCTCTAATACATGTTGCTACCAGTGGTGGGGTATATTAATAATTCAATCAAATGTATTTTATAAAGCCCTTTTTACATCAGCAGGTGTCGCAAATTGCTTATAACATTCACTATTTTATTTTATTTTTTATTGTCATTTAGCAGACGCTCTTATCCAGAGCGACTTACAGGAGCAATTAGGGTTAAGTGCCTTGCTTAAGGGCACATCTCGGGGATTAGAACCAGCAACCTTTCGGTTACTGGCACAACGCTCTTACCCACTAAGCTACCTGCCTCACTAAAACCCAAACCCTAGTTATGGCCCTGAGTGGGGTATGAGACACTGGAGCAATGATCAAGATGGACATGACTAATAGATGTCATATGAAGCGTATCTCCTATAGCTTGTGTTGACTGCCACATCTGTACTGGAATTCATCAGCTAACAAATAAGCAGCAAAGAGGTGTTGCCCCTGCCCTGGGCATCCACTCAACCTACAGCCAGTCAAGTCAGTGGCAATGCAGACATGAGGATAACTAGATTTAGCAAATGTTTTACCTCACAATTCTAAGCTAGGAAGTGTAAGTATTATTCATCCATCTAGCCAGCCAGCTAGTTGAACATACAAAAAAAAAACAATCTAAAACGAAATGTAAAATCTACATGTCTAGCTAGCTGGCGACTTAGCCTGTTTTCCCATTGACTTAGCATGTGTTTTGGTTAGCATGCTAATCGATTAGCATGCACACCCAAGCGTGGATATTTTCGTCAGTTCAACATGACAAACTGAACACAGTATGTATTCACTTTTGAGCTAAAGCAACGCCCACAATTTTACTTCAGGTAAAATTACCATCTAGTTTATATTGCAATTTGTTCAAATACAGGCTTTCATTTTTTTTTTTGCCAGGCAGTCATTGTAAATAAGAGTTTGTTCTTAAATAAACGAATTACCATATGAAAGTGACATTGTTTGTGCTGATGACAGAACAAAGGTAAAACTCTGCGGTTGAATGATTCTGTGAACTTGTAGATCAAATAGCCAAAAGGGTGCTAAAACGTGATACAATAGATCTTCACGCTCCACTGGGTAGAGGTGAGGCTCAATGTATGATCAGAGCCTTTTTGATAGATCTGGAAACCGATAAGTAGTCGAGGAGAGTGTTAGTAGGCGAACCGAGGAGTGACCTCCTGGTCTTATTCAGATTTTGGGGCGTGTCCACGGGGCGGAAGAAGCGTGCTTTGCGCCTCAAAAAGACATTTGAATGTGATGTTTTGTGTTTGTTTCCAAGGAGGTTATCGCTGGGGTGGCACATGAAGTGGATGCAGATGATATACCCGAGGAAGTAGGTGAAGTGATTGGTGCACGTCAACTGACGGGTATTGTGGATGGAGTAATGAAATTCACTTCATCCATACTACTGTTCTTTGATGAAAAGTCTCTCCCTTCTCATGTAAAGTTAGGATTTGTGAAATACCCTCCTATAAGAGCTTTTGTGCACAAACCCCTCTAGTGTCATACATGCAAAAGATGTGGTCATGCGTCAAGTGTATGCAGACGGGGAGAATATCGTATGCCAGCTGAGGTTATGCTGCAACTGTGGTGGCGAACATGCGCCCGATTTCCCAGATTGCCCTGTTAGGGGTGTGGTATCTGAGGAATTTATGACTTTGCTAATGGTTTCAAATGGTTTTAGGGGATGTTGACTCAGCTTAAAGGGAGCATCTGGGGAGTAGTTCTATAGGGGCACCCTAAAGCCGAGGAAGTCTGTTAGGTGGCCTCCTGGGATTGGTCTGTAGGGAAAACACCCATATAATGTTACATAGGGCATAGGATATAAATACCACGGTTAAAACAAAGGAGGACAGAATAACATATTACAGATTGGAGGCAGTTATTCTCCAGATATCTGTAAATTGACGCTGGAATACTCTGATATAAATAAACCTTTACAATCAAAGTACAGTGTCAGCGGATTTCCTTGTTTTCACAGCATAATTAGCATCGGTTTCTCGACACCACAGGGGGAAGGAGACAGAGGTGGCCAGAGTAAGGGCTGTCCAGCACGTCTCCTATCTGGAGGCGGTGAATTGAGTGGAAGGGCCGAGTGGCGTTGAAGACGCGATGGTACTAGAGCCTGCACCAGAGCATGTTTCTCGGCAACCAAGGGATCCTGATATATTGTTAAAAAGGTGGACTTTTGTAGTATTTATTGCAATGGTCATAAACTGCACAGCACAAACAAAGGAGAAATCAGAGAACATGTTAATCATTGTTAGTGCAGCCGAACGCTTTTTGTGACTGAGTTTACAGCCGAGGCCTTGCAAGAAACCCTGTCATAGAATGTGCCGCCCTCACAGGCCCGTTAGCCTGTGTAGGAATGTGACTTGAATTGGACTGAGTGGGATGGGTTTTTCATCTCTTTTTTTTTTGTATTTTGTATGATGTCGGTTTTTCCCCCTTTCCAACAATGGATGTTTTTTTTCTCTATCGTTTACCACCCGTACAGTAGGTGGCGGCATGCAGCCAACACTTGTTTGCAGACCGGCTTAATACCGTAGAAGTAGAAGAACAACGCCAGTCAAAGCGGAAGTTGCTACATTGCAAGATAGTATCTGAAACATTCGTGCTAGAAGCCTTCAATAAATATATCCTCTTCTCAATCTCCAAAATGCAACAGCCACAGGACAACTTTGTTTGGAAGTCGTAAAGGATCGTTAGCCAAAACGGAAGAGATAAAGCTAGCTTGCTACCTCTTTTTCCACGTGAAAAAAAAAAAAGGAGGACAAGGACTTGTTAGCTACGTTAGCTTGCTAGCTAGCTGGCTTTTCTACAAGGAATTTGGTGAGTTGACTAGCTAGCTTCTGTTCAACAACAGCTGTAGGCGTATTAATGTTTTTTTGTGCAGTTAAGAACGACGAATGTTGACAGTCTAGATATGACGATATCGTTAATAATTCCAGTTTTGTGAAGCATAAACCAACACGGCAGTGCAGGCCCTTTCCTGGCGGTTCTGCCGCCCTAGGCGTAACAACAACAAAAAAAGCCTCCCTCCGCAAAACTAGAATAGTGTAGCCAGTGTCTTCCCACAGTGGAAGGTTATGAATGCCCATCCATGTGATACCGTTTGTAAAACAGAGTTGCATTGCTTTATTAGTCCTGATTCCTGTGACTAATCATTTTGGCTATTTAAGCTCTGAATATCAGCTACCCAACTTTATCAGTGAGCCTATTTGCAATGCCTATTTGCAATGGAAGTCAATGTATTTACACAGTAGGAAATGCTGAAGTGTTTTTTTTTTTTTTTGCTATGATCAGTTCGTCAAAAACATTTTACGAATATAAACTTGAAACCACTGATTATCATGACAATTTCGCCCACAGGGTGAAACTCCTGGACAGCAGGTGTGAGTACGCTGATTTTTAGGATGTAGTAATTCACATCGAAGAGCTTTTTTTATTGGCCCCATTTTATGATGGGCTATTTGATCGGAAAAGCGTGTATGCATAATGTAAAAAGTGTGTTTCATGACATTGTCATAGATTAAATCTCCAGTGTGTAGGCTACGTAAAACGCCACTTACTCTTTCTTCCGTAGGCTAGGCTACATGATTTATGTAGATTGTTTTTTGACGGAACGTTGATGGAGCGCCGCAGCGACGCATCTCTCCAACAGCACGCTGGGCACGGACCAGCTAAATATTTTGCGAAAATAATGAATGTTTGTCTGCCACCAATACAAAAAAATCATAAATGACTAATATAAATCGTAAAATGTATCAGTTTCACTTACAGTCAAGAGGGTTGACAACTATGCCGCATAAAATTCAAGATCGTTGGGAACAGATCTTGGACGACCCAATATCATGGAATCAGGTTTATGAACTGATATACAAAACAACAATTGATGCATTGACTTAACCTAGTTAAATAAAAATAAATAAATGCATAAATTCGTTCTTTTCAATTTAAGCTATTATATAAAATGTATCGCTCCAAAAAGAATGCTCAATATATGGGGTATTCAACAGTCAGACCTGTGCATACTCCGCCATGCGGACACAGAATCAATAGAGGATCTATTTGGTACTCCGCCATGCGGACACAGAATCAATAGAGGATCTATTTGGTACTCCGCCATGCGGACACAGAATCAATAGAGGATCTATTTGGTACTCCGCCATGCGGACACAGAATCAATAGAGGATCTATTTGGTACTCCGCCATGCGGACACAGAATCAATAGAGGATCTATTTGGTACTCCGCCATGCGGACACAGAATCAATAGAGGATCTATTTGGTACTCCGCCATGCGGACACAGAATCAATAGAGGATCTATTTGGTACTGTCCATTAGTGCTGGGCGATGAGGCCTAAAACTAATATCTCTATTTTTTCCCCCTCAAACTTATGGGCGATTCACAATATATCTTGATATTTAAACAAATGTTTTTCTCTAAAATAAGCTTTGTTGTACAATTAAAGGTAAAATACAGTGTATTTAAAACGATCAGGCTGATTATATGCTGAATATATGCCTTCCACAACCATAAGACCCACTAATAATGTAATTATTTTATCAAAATAGTTGTACCTGCTTTTTTTTTGCAGTCACTGATCTGGCTTTCAGGTCTGTCTATAAAAATGCAGTTTTTGTTACAACTTTAACCAGAACCATGCATAATGCACATTCACTAGTAATGACTAACTTCTGGTAGCAGGCATTATAGAAAATAAACACAAGTCTCATAAACTCTCTCTCAAGCACAAGCCACGTGCTAGTGAGGAGCCAGCTAATATTTATATTTCAAGTTTAGCCAACTTGAATCTATTTGCTAGAACAAGGTTGAACAGTTGAATTGATATGAACACACCCTTCTGTCCATCGCCAACTGTTTGAACAACATGCTAGCCTGTCCACTTTGTTCAGATGTTGAAATCAAGAGGCCTACCTTATTTCTCAGAATGAGAACGAGCTGCCAGTTCCTTTATATAATTGTGTTTTAGGCTTATTGCACATTTATAAAACACAGACTAAACAGCTAGTATAACAATCTTTATTTTACTAAAATGCTGCTAGCGATACGTGGTATGGTAAGGCGCGCGCGATAAACTGAGCATTCATTTTCCAGAATGAATGTTCATTGGTAAATCTGTTTTAGTAGTGTCTGCTCTGCTCGACATTTGAGTTAAAACATAAACAGGTTATGGTTCAAAAGGTTAGCTTCTCCTCTATTACGGTAAAATAATGTGTTTCTGTGTCCATATGACCGAGTCTGTTGGACCAAAGCTCAAATGCAAATAGCGAGTTGAAACCGCTTGTCAGAGACAAAGAAGTGATCTCATCTTTGTTGTTGTGAGTGGTAGGGGGAGGGGCTTGGGAGACGGTTTCACATTCGCCAAAATCTGTCCAAAATAAGCCCAATACGTTTCTATGGGTTTATTTTGAACCTAAGCTTGTCGCCTGTCTTAACACCTTTGGGACAACGACTCCCATTGTTATGGCGGAGACATGAGCATCTCATCATTATATATAGATCTCTGGTGTAAATGGGGAAGTGCACACAGGAGGAGGGGCTTGGTGTCAGGAGGAGGGGCTTGGTGTCAGGAGGAGGGGCTTGGTGTCACAGCATCCTACAATCAGGGGTAGAGATGGGATTAATGTATGTTTTGCTTTTCACTATTTATGTTTTGGTTTCATGCTGTTAGTGGTGTGTGCTGGTCCTGGTAGTGTCATGCTATTAGCGGTGTGTGCTGGTCCTGGTAGTGTCATGCTATTAGTGGTGTGTCCTGGTAGTGTCATGCTGTTAGTGGTGTGTCCTGGTCCTGGTAGTGTCATGCTGTTAGTGGTGTGTCCTCGTCCTGGTAGTTTCATGCTATTAGCGGTGTGTCCTGGTCCTGGTAGTTTCATGCTATTAGCAGTGTGTCCTGGTCCTGGTAGTGTCATGCTATTAGCGGTGTGTCCTGGTCCTGGTAGTGTCATGCTGTTAGCGGTGTGTGCTGGTCCTGGTAGTTATGGGTGCGGTCACTTCCATGTCCGTCCAGGTGACGGGCAGGACTTGGTTTTTCCAGCCCTTGGAAAATGTCTTTGGACCTGGGCAGGGCCTTGCCAACGTCTCGGGGCGCGAGCACCCCCTGACCAGAGCACCCCCTGACCAGAACAACCCCTGACCAGAGCACCCCCTGACCAGAGCACCCCCTGACCAGAACACCCCCTGACCAGAACACCCCCTGACCAGAGCACCCCCTGACCCCCTGACCAGAGCACCCCCTGACCAGAGCACCCCCTGACCAGAGCACCCCCTGACCAGAACACCCCCTGACCAGAGCACCCCTGACCAGAACACCCCCTGACCCCCTGACCAGAGCACCCCCTGACCAGAGCACCCCCTGACCAGAGCACCCCCTGACCAGAGCACCCCCTGACCAGAGCACCCCCTGACCAGAACACCCCCTGACCAGAACACCCCCTGACCAGAACACCCCCTGACCAGAGCACCCCCTGACCAGAGCACCCCCTGACCAGAACACCCCCTGACCAGAGCACCCCCTGACCAGAGCACCCCCTGACCAGAGCACCCCCTGACCAGAACACCCCCTGACCAGAGCACCCCCTGACCAGAACACCCCCTGACCAGAGCACCCCCTGACCAGAACACCCCCTGACCAGAACACCCCCTGGCCCAACTGACCCGTTTTTTTACTGGCCCATCGTTAATGTCAGACCCTGCACGACAAAGAAAATAAATGAATGTGCCAGAAAACAATAGGCTAAGTGGATTTCGACTCATCGTTCCCACATTATATGGGATGTGCAAATTCATGCTTTCTCCCTCGGTGTAGAAATGAGCTTCGGAGCGGGTCACATGCCGCTACCAGGCGGGCTACAGTCATTGGACCATATCCCCAACACTGTCGTTATAGACTACGTCTCGTTAATCAGTCATTGGACCATATCCCCAACACTGTCGCTATAGACCACGTCTCGTTAATCAGTCATTGGACCATATCCCCAACACTGTCGCTATAGACCACGTCTCGTTAATCAGTCATTGGACCATATCCCCAACGCTGTCGCTATAGACCACGTCTCGTTAATCAGTCATTGGACCATATCCCCAACGCTATCGCTATAGACCACGTCTCGTTAATCAGTCATTGGACCATATCCCCAACACTGTCGCTATAGACCACGTCTCGTTAATCAGTCATTGGACCATATCCCCAACGCTATCGCTATAGACCACGTCTCGTTAATCAGTCATTGGACCATATCCCCAACGCTGTCGCTATAGACCACGTCTCGTTAATCAGTCATTGGACCATATCCCCAACACTGTCGCTATAGACCACGTCTCGTTAATCAGTCATTGGACCATATCCCCAACACTGTCGCTATAGACCACGTCTCGTTAATCAGTCATTGGACCATATCCCCAACGCTGTCGCTATAGACCACGTCTCGTTAATCAGTCATTGGACCATATCCCCAACGCTATCGCTATAGACCACGTCTCGTTAATCAGTCATTGGACCATATCCCCAACGCTATCGCTATAGACCACGTCTCGTTAATCAGTCATTGGACCATATCCCCAACACTGTCGCTATAGACCACGTCTCGTTAATCAGTCATTGGACCATATCCCCAACGCTATCGCTATAGACCACGTCTCGTTAATCAGTCATTGGACCATATCCCCAACACTGTCGCTATAGACCACGTCTCGTTAATCAGTCATTGGACCATATCCCCAACGCTGTCGCTATAGACCACGTCTCGTTAATCAGTCATTGGACCATATCCCCAACGCTGTCGCTATAGACCACGTCTCGTTAATCAGTCATTGGACCATATCCCCAACGCTGTCGCTATAGACCACGTCTCGTTAATCAGTCATTGGACCATAACCCCAACGCTGTCGCTATAGACCGAGTCTCGTTAATTAATAAGTAATCAGAGGTCTAATATTGGGGCTACGGTTTTAAATGTCCAAATTCCTCAATATGCTGAAATAAGTTGATCTGTTGAAGACCAAGACATACAAATTCCTCTCTACTCACACGTGTCACACTTGTATTTTCCTAAATTAGTACCTTTTTTAAAAACGGCTCACGCGCCAATATTTACTAAGCGGTCACTTCAGACTGAAATTGATGAATTTGTTCTACTGTAATAAATAGCGCGCAAATTAATCACTCACATCGATATTGTATTGAAATCAATGAAACGGGGACAATAGCCCTTCTAAAAAGACAAACCACAATGAGCTTGGGAATCAACTTCCTGTTGATAGATGACAACCTGTAGCAGCCATTTATCAACTCATCTCCTTGTGCCACAATGCAGGGTTCCAGACTAACATTGGACTTCCTGCTGTCTTCTTCTACTACAGGTCATCTAAAGTGTATGGACTTCCTGCTGTCTTCTTCTACTACAGGTCATCTAAAGTGTATGGACTTCCTGCTGTCTTCTTCTACTACAGGTCATCTAAAGTGTATGGACTTCCTGCTGTCTTCTTCTACTACAGGTCATCTAAAGTGTATGGACTTCCTGCTGTCTTCTTCTTCTACTGGTCATCTAAAGTGTATGGACTTCCTGCTGTCTTCTTCTACTACAGGTCATCTAAAGTGTATGGACTTCCTGCTGTCTTCTTCTACTACAGGTCATTTAAAGTGTATGGACTTCCTGCTGTCTTCTTCTACTACAGGTCATCTAAAGTGTACGGACTTCCTGCTGTCTTCTTCTACTACAGGTCATCTATAGTGTATGGACTTCCTGCTGTCTTCTTCTACTACAGGTCATCTAAAGTGTATGGACTTCCTGCTGTCTTGCCATTGACTGCATTGTCATTGTTCCCACCAGCAGGACAACATGAGTGGAGAGAAGGAAACGTTGTTGGAAGAAATCGAACAGAGTTTACACCGTCTAACTGAGGACAATTTACGATACCTGTGTGAACGCTGTGGAATTGATGGCTCCCAAGTTAAAGGAAAGAACCATCGCTCGTTACGACGTAAAATCATGGAGGAAATGTGGGAAAATGCAGATTCAGTGAAATCGGAGGAGCAGGGAATGTCTTGGTTACTCCAACTGAAAGAGGACATCAGAAAGATACAGGAAGAATCTAGTGTGGCACCCATGAGTCCCAGACAGTCTGATGATGACGAAGCTACAGACTGCGATGAAGAATGGGACGTTGAGGACAACGATGGAGAGGGAGATTCAGATTCGATGTCATCAAGTAGGAACAATGGTGTGTGGATTAACTACAATCTGCTTCTGTAACAGTTCATTGATTTATCAATATTTATTAATTGACCCATATTTGAAAAACATTTCTATTCAGTGTTGTTTAGCAGCTCATCTGTGTTGGATAGGGAAGGTACTTCAACACTAGTTTATTGCTAAATACTTTGGTACATATGAGGAACCTTAACTTCATGTCTTTGTTTCACAGGGGACAGCCCTAACGGTCGCTCGCTCAGTGGGAGGGGCTTATCATCTGGGAAGGCTCCAGGGTTGAAAGTGATCCAGCGCCCTTATAGCTGTGACGTATGTGAGAAAAGTTTCCCTCATTTAGGAGACCTAAAGAGACACCAGAGAATACACACAGGAGAGAAACCATATGGCTGTATGCAATGTGGGAAGAGTTTCCGTCAGCCAGGACAACTGACTAAACACAAGCTAACCCACACTGGAGAGAAATCTTATCGCTGTGATCAATGTGGGAAGAGTTTTGGCCGAGCTGATTCCCTGACTGAACACAAGCGAACACACACAGGAGGGAAATCTTATGTCTGTGATCAATGTGGGAAGAGTTTAACTACCTTAGGAGCGCTGACTATACACCATAGAATACACACAGGAGAGAAACCATATGTCTGTGCAATATGTGAAAAGAGTTTCCGTCAGTCAGGACAACTGACTATACACAAGCGAACACACACAGGAGAGAAACCGTATAACTGTGATCAATGTGAGAAGAGTTTTGCTGAAGCTGGTTCCCTGACTGAACACAAACGAACACATACAGGGGAGAAACCATATGTCTGTGAGCAATGTGGGAAGAGTTTCACCACCTTAGGGACACTGACTATACACCAGAGAATTCACACAGGAGAGAAACCATATGTCTGCGCTATATGTGGAAAGAGTTTCCGTCAAACTGTACAACTGACTAGACACAAGAGAACACACACAGGAGAGAAATCTTATAGCTTTGATCAATGAGGGGATTCGATCATCTCGCCTGGGTTGCCCCAAAACAAAAGTGACGTAGCTCATGGAGTAATGAGTAGAATTCTGTGTTTTCACATGCAAAAGTGATTGCTTTTGATAAAATCACTATCTGCCTTCCCATTGAAAACTCATTTAAAACAGATTTTATGGAAAATAGATGTTTTCTGGACGATGCACCATGCTGCCTTGTTGACAACATGAGCGAGCGGTGCAGATTACTGTTGGATTTGATTTGAGAAGGGCGCTCCACCCTCACCGCTTTTGCCCGTTCACATCACGGCCCATAGACCGGTGCTTGGCATAACCCAATCCGCCCACTGACTATACATACACAAGCTAACACACACGGGAGAGAAGCCTTTCCAATGCTCTGTCGAAAGAGTTATAACAACGTGAGGCTTTTGAAATCGCAGGAGAGAAACCATATGGCTGTGTTTCTATGTGGAAACAGTTTCCGTCAGCCAGTACAACTGACTAGACACAAGCTAACTCACAGGGGAGAGGGGCTGCGATCAATGTGGGAAAAGTTTTGCTCGAGCAGAGTACCAGACTGAACACACACAAACTCCCAGTTGGAAGATGCACAAGCGAACGCACACCGGAGAGAGACATTACAGGTGTGGTCTCCGTGGGGTCTGCTTTGAGTTTAGCTCATTAGGATCCCCATTAGCTACAGCACATGCAGTCTCTCCTGGCTCAGAGTGGAAGACAGATTCACTTCATCACTGCTTGTTTTTGTAAGAGGTGTCGTCGATAAGCTGAATGTACCGAGCTGTCTGTTTTGGAATACTGGCACACAGCTCGGACACCCATGCATACCCCACAAGACATGCCACCAGAGGTCTCTTCACAGTCCCCAAGTCCAGAACAGACTATGGGAGGCGCACAGTACTACATAGAGCCATGACTACATGGAACTCTATTCCACATCAGGTATCTGATGCAAGCAGTAGAATCAGATTTTTAAAAAACAGGTAAAAATACACCTTATGGAACAGCGGGGACTGTGAAGAGACACAGACAAAAAGGTACAGACACATGCATACGCATATATTGTGATATTGTTGTCTGGTGGCGTTGAACATTTTGCATTGTAGATAGGTAGTGGTGTAATAATGTTATGATGTACTGTTTTATATTTCGTTTTATATGTAATGTAAGTGTTTTAATATGTTTGGACCCCAAGAAGAGTAGCTAATGGGGATCCCTAATAAATATAAAAATACTCTTCCTGGGGTCTATTATTTACAGCATATTCAGCAGCTACTCTTCCTGGGGTCTATTATTTACAGCATATTCAGCAGCTACTCTTCCTGGGGTCTATTATTTACAGCATATTCAGCAGCTACTCTTCCCGGGGTCTATTATTTACAGCATACTCAGCAGCTACTCTTCCTGGGGTCTATTATTTACAGCATATTCAGCAGCTACTCTTCCTGGGGTCTATTATTTACAGCATATTCAGCAGCTACTCTTCCCGGGGTCTATTATTTACAGCATACTCAGCAGCTACTCTTCCTGGGGTCTATTATTTACAGCATATTCAGCAGCTACTCTTCCTGGGGTCTATTATTTACAGCATACTCAGCAGCTACTCTTCCTGGGGTCTATTATTTACAGCATATTCAGCAGCTACTCTTCCTGGGGTCTATTATTTACAGCATATTCAGCAGCTACTCTTCCTGGGGTCTATTATTTACAGCATACTCAGCAGCTACTCTTCCTGGGGTCTATTATTTACAGCATATTCAGCAGCTACTCTTCCTGGGGTCTATTATTTACAGCATATTCAGCAGCTACTCTTCCCGGGGTCTATTATTTACAGCATATTCAGCAGCTACTCTTCCTGGGGTCTATTATTTACAGCATATTCAGCAGCTACTCTTCCTTCCAAATGCATGACAGAGTCCAGAACAGTAATAGACTAGAACATAAGACACCAAGAGACAACAAACATACTATTTACACACTTCATATATACATATTCTTATATACAGGTAAATGAGATCTTTAGAAAGACGAGAGACGCTGTGATACAATATGTTTTTTTATTCTCTTTTTTGTTTTAAGCTAAACGTGCTTTTTCCTCTGGTGGCGTCTTATCGTAGCATCCCACAATGACATGCTCTATACACTGAGCAACGCATTACATCTGTTTTTGGTTTTGGTACCGTGAAGAAACCCATAGTGGCGTGTCTGGTGTGGTATGTACAGTACATTCGAAAAGTACTCAGACCCCTTGACTTTTTCCACATTTTGTTTACGTTACAGCCTTATTCCAAAATTGACATAAAAAAAAAAAAAAATCCTCATGAATCTACACACAATACCCCATAATGACAAAGCGAAAACAGGTTTTTAGATTTTTTTGCAAATGTATTACAAATTAGGAACAGAACCTTATTTACATAAGTATTCAGACTCTTTGCTATGAGACTCGAAATTGAGCTCAGGTGCATCCGGTTTCCATTGATCATCCTTGAAATATTTCTACAACTTGATTGGAGTACACCTGTTGTAAATTAAATTGATTGGACATGATTTGGAAAGACACACACCTGTCTATATAAGATACCACAGTTGACAGTGCATGTCAGACCAAAAACCAAACCATGAGGTCGAAATAATTGTCCGTAGAGCTCCGAGACAGGATTGTGTCGAGGCACAGATCTGGGGAAGGGTACCAAAAAATGTCTGCAACATTGAAGGTCCCCAAGAACTCAGTGGCCTCCATCATTCTTAAATGGAAGAAGTTTGGAACCACCAAGACTCTTCCTAGAGCTGGCCAAACTGAGCAATCGGGGGAGAAGGGCCTTGGTCAGGGCGCTGACCAAGAACCCAATGGTCACTCTGACAGAGCTCCAGAGTTCCTCTGTGGAGATAGGAGAACCTTCCAGAAGGACAACCATCTCTGCAACACTCCACCAATCAGGCCTTTATGGTAGAGTGGCCAGACGGAAGCCACTCCTCAGTAAAAGGCACATGACAGCCCGCTTGGAGTTTCCCAAAAAGCACCTAAAGGACTCTCAGATTCTCTGGTCTGATGAAACAAAGCTTGAACTATTTGGCCTGAATGCCAAGCGTCATGTTTGGAAGAAACCTGGCACCATCCCTACAGTGAAGCATGGTGGTGGCAGCATCATGCTATGGGGTTGTTTTTCAGCGGCAGGGACTGGGAGACTAGTTAGGATTGAGGGAAAGATTAACGGAGCAAAGTACAGAGAGATCCTTGATGAAAACCTGCTCCAGGACAACAACCCTAAGAACACAGCCAAGACAACGCAGGAGTGGCTTCGGGACAAGTCTCTGAATGTCCTTGAGTGGCCCAGCCAGAGCCCGGACTTGAACCCGATTGAACATCTCTGCAGAGACCTGAAAATAGCTGTGGTTAGCGTCATACCCAAGAAGACTCAAGGCTGTAATCGCTGCCAAAGGTGCTTCAACAAAGTACTGAGTAAAGGGTCTGAATACTTATGTCAATGTGAAGAAAAAAAATGTCTAAACTTGTGAATAGGGTCTGAATACTTATGTCAATGTGATATTTCTGTTATTTAAAAAAAGTAAAAATGTCTAAAAACCTGTTTTCTGCTTCAACCATGAAAGACTATCATGCATGTTGTTGTTCGTTCTGTATGTGCAGTTAAGGTCAAGTTGTGCTGCTCTGTTTTGAGCCAGCTGCAGCTTTGCTGGGTCTTTCGTTGATGCACTTGACCATATTACCAGACCGTAATCAAGACGGGACAAGACCAGAGCCTGAACAACTAGTACAGTTGATCTTTGTCAAAAACGCAGAACATCTTTTTATAACAGACATACCCCTCCCCATCTTCACAACAACTTTGTCAATATGACTTGACCATGATAACTGACCATCCAATGTTACTCCTAGGAGTTCAGCTTCCTCAACTTGCTCAATGGTCACACCCTTCATGCCCAACTCCAGTTGTGGTTTAGGTCTTAGAGAATGGTTTGAACCAAATACAATGCTTTTAGTTTTAGATGTATTTAAGTCCAGTTTATTCTGTAACTCTATCTCCTCAAGCTCGCTGGCTGTAGGTGCTGATGTGTAGAGTCTGCAGTCATCAGCATACATAGTCATTTTAGCTTCTTGTAAGACAAATAATGGCAAATAATTTGTAAAAATAGAGAAGAGTAACGGCCCAAGGTGTGTGTGTGTGTGTGTGTGTGTGTGTGTGTGTTTGATGGCATGTTGAGGGTTTCACACACTTGTGATGGGTTGTATTTACTTCAACATTTTAGTCGTTTGACGCGCTTATCCAGAGCGACTTACAGTAAGTGCATTCATCTTAAGATGGCTGAGAGAATCACTTTAAAATGGCCTCTATTGTCAATTAAATAATGTTAGAATGTAGAATGTTTTGGCAATGTTATAGTGAGAGTTTTCATGTTGTAATTCAATGTTATAGTAAGAGTTAATGCTTTTATTCAATTTAATAAAAATTGAATGCATATGTTGTTAATACATACCACAGTATTTTGCTTTTAATATTATTAAATACAAAGCTCCTATTTTGCTTTTAATAATATTAAATACAAAGCTCCTATGAACTTTGGCATTCCTTATTCTTCAGAGAACAACAAAAAATGCATCAAGTTTTACCAGAAGTAAGATTAGTTACAGGAAGCATCATCCATGTAGACACAATAGTTTTTATCTCCTATTGAGGAAGACTAATGACCGGGCTGCTGCACAGTCACTATGGGAGCTCTTTCTAGAGAGCCCGGTTAAATTAGGCATACAAAAATTTGTTTTACTCTGCAAATGGTTAAACTAGTGAGAAATGTTATTGTGGCAATCATTTATGACATACTATCATCCTAAATTTACATTTTGATTTATTTTTGACATATTTGATATTGCGCTGACTTTCCTTTTTGTGGACAGTATATATATGTTACAGCTACATTACGCAAGCTCATGTTCTGACCACATCGAATTGAGGTTAATTAGACATCCTTTTTACCTCAGATTGGTGACGTTAATGTAAACGTTTATAGTTATCACGATGACACAATCGATGACTTAAAACAGATCAATATCTCTGGTTTTGGTCTGCGGATTTTGTCATACACGCTTGGCGGTCGCAGGTTTCAGAACGCTGCTGTGAATTTCAAACTCAAATGGTATGAAAAATGTGGGACACTGTATAAAAGTCACTGGCCTCAAGTAATAGCCACCCTTGTCGGTGTTGATATCCTATGTAGAATTAAACAACAAGTTAATTAACAAAGCAACAGTGTCCCGCATTTTTCATGCCATTTGAGTTTGAAAATGACAGCAGCTTTCTAAATCCTGCGACCGCCAAGCGCGTATGACAAAATCCGCAGACCAAAACCAGAGATATTGATCTGTTTTAAGTCATCGATTGTGCCATCTTGATAACTATAAACTTTTACATTAATGTCACCAATCTGAGGTAAAAAGGATGTATAATTAACCTCAATTCGAGGTGATATCGATAGGAGGGATTAACAAAAAGTGTTGCATTACACTTATCGTGATGGCGACCCACCTGAATCAAAATGCAACACACTGATATATGTCTGGCTGTCTTCTGCAGGTTGTCCTCTAACAGGACAATGACCCCAAGCATACAGCCAAAGCAATGCTGGAATGGCTTCAGAACAAGAATGTGAAAGTCCTTGAGTGGCCCAGCCAAAGCCCAGACTTGAATCTCATTTGAAAATCTGTGGAAAGACTTGAAGATTGCTGTTCACAGCCGCAACACATCTAACTTAACAGAGCTTGAGAAGATATGCAAGGAAGAAAGGGAGACAATCCCCAAATCCAGATGTGCAAAGCTGATACAGACATACCCAAGACGACTCAAAGCTGAAACAGACATACCCAAGACAACTCAAAGCTGTAATCGCCCCAAGGGTGCTTCTATAAAGTATTGACTTGGGGGTGTGAATACTTATGTAAATTAGATATTAATGTATTTCATTTTCAATACATTTGCTAAAATTGCAAAAAATATGTTTTCACTTTGTCATTATGGGGTATTGTGTGTAGATGGGTGAGAAAAATAAATGTAATCAATTTTGAATTCAGGCTGTAAGACAACTAAGTCAAGGGGTATGAATACTTTCTGAAGGCACTGTATATGTGTAGATAGTACATTTTATGTTTTTCAATATATCATGAATTGTTTCTGCACATTGGTTATTGACACTTTAAAACTGTGTTTGGACATTGGGCTATTTATCTTGACAACAGGAAGCAGCGACAGCCTCATTTTCAAATTATATTGGAGTATAGTTGAACTTAGCATTTTATTTTCCAATATTATTGTACTTAATCAGTAAAACACTGCTGAGTAAGTCCAAGAACGTGCTGTGATTTATTTACTTTTGATGCTATACACCAGAAATTGTGGAAAAGGGTTATCTATGGTTAGTGCTAACCGGTATCCTTGGGACTAACCTTAACCCTCAACCATTAAACGTCAACTTCAATGGGGGGTAGGGACATCCCAGAGAGCATGGACATTTGCCCTACCTATACTTCGAAGTCGATACTCGATTGCTCTGGCCTGTCTGACTGAACGCAACAACGCCAGTCAAAGCGGAAGTTGCTGCCCTGCTAAAGGGTCGTGCTAGTATTAGCCTTTAAGCAAGATATCCTCCTCTCAATCTCCAAAATACATCAGCCACAGGACAACTTTGTTTGGACGTCATAAAGGACCATTAGCCTTAACTGGATAGATATAGCTAGCTACCTATTTTTCCACGTTAGCTAGCTGGGATTTTCTAAAAGGAATCTGGTGAGTTGGCTAATTTATGTTCAACAACAGCTGTAGCCAGATTGATGTTTTTGTGCACTTAAGGACGACAAATGTTTGCAGTCTAGCTAGTTATGACGATAATGTTACTAATTCCAGTTTTGTGAAGTGTAAACAAACACGGCTGTGCGGCTATCACACTAAAGTTAATTTCCCGCCCAACTAGTCGTCGGTGCATGTTAGTCTGGAACTGTTCCGTTTAAAAGATGAATAGCTCAAATCAATCATACGGTTTTATTTTCAAGTCAATGCCTTTAAACGACGTTATGAATTTCTGCCAAAATACCAAAGGAGTTTTGTAGTTGATTTGGTTGCGTCCATGTTGAAATGACGTCATTAGTCGACATCAGAATTCCCTTCTTTGGCTAAAAATAGGCAAGGCAAACGCGTTTTGGTGATTTCTGGTTTATCATCAAAATAAATAAATGACAAGAACGTTTTTGGAATCATTCAGCAGTTTTTACCTGATACAAGTACAATACCATTGGCAATTTAATGTTGAAAGTTCAATTTATATTCCTAAAACTTAAATTGAAAATGATGCTGTCATTGCTTCCTGTTCCGGACATTTGGATAAATAGCCAAATGTCAAAACACAGTTTTAATGTGTCAATCGATAACCAATATGCAGGAACAGTTCGTGATATATTGAAAACCTAAACATACAATTTCCTATCTAAAAATAAAATAACTAATTATAATGATAATGGACCCGGAGGGAATGGCTTCCGTTTTATGGGCTCCTAACCAATTCTGCTATTTTGTGTTTTTTCGCATTGTTTGTAAATTATTTTGTACATAATGTTTCTGCCACCGTCTCTTATGACCGAAATGTGCTTCTAGATATCAGAACAGCGATTACTAATCTCGAACTGGACAAAGATTATTTTCCTTAATGAGTCGGACGCGAAGGATTTACTGCTGCGCCCGGACCATGAAACAAATCCACTTCATTCGCATGAAGAGCAGACGCCAATACAGGGGCCGCAGATCCGATTGTCTTATGAGAGTCCGTCGGCGAGTGGGTAAACCGCCTCTACCATCCGTCCTTTTGACCAACGTGCAATCATTGGAGAATAAACTGGATGCGCTCCGTTCGAGACTATCCTACCAACTGAACATTAAAAACTAATATCTTATGCTTCACCGAGTCGTGGCTGAAGGACGACATGGATAATATACAATTGGCTGGATTTTCCGTGCATCGGCAAGACAGACCAGTCAGAATTTTACATACACCTTAGCCAAATACATTTAAACTCAGTTTTTCACAATTCCTGACATTTAATCCTAGTAAAAATTCCCTGTTTTAGGTCAGTTAGGATCACCACTTTATTTTAAGAATGTGAAATGTCAGAATAATAGTAGAGAGAATGATTTCTTTCATCACATTCCCAGTGGGTCAGACGTTTACATACACTCAATTAGTATTTGGTAGCATTGCCTTTAAATTGTTTAACTTGGGTCAAACGTTTCGGGTAGCCTTCCACAAGTTTCCCACAATAAGTTGGGTGAATTTTGGCCCATTCCTCCTGACAGAGCTGGTGAAACTGTGTCAGGTTTGTAGGCCTCCTTGCTCGCACATGCTTTTTCAGTTCTGCCCACAAATATTCTATACGATTGAGGTCAGGCCTTTCCAATACCTTGACTTTGTTGTCCTTAAGCCATTTTGCCACAACTTTGGAAGTATGCTTCGGGTCATTGTCCATTTGGAAGACCCATTTGCGACCAAGCTTTAACTTCCTGACTGATGTCTTGAGATGTTGCTTCAATATATCCACATCATTTTCCTTCCTCATGATGCCATCTATTTTGTGAAGTTCACCAGGCCCTCCTGCAGCAAAGCACCCCCACAGCATGATCCTGCCACCCCCGTGCTTCACGGTTGGGATGGTGTTCTTCGGCTTGCAAGCTCCCCCTTTTTCCACCAAACATAACAATGGTCATTATGGCCAAAAAGTTCTATTTTTGTTTAATCAGACCAGAGGACTATTCTCCAAAAAGTACGATCTTTGTCCCCATGTGCAGTTGCAAACCGTAGTCTGGCTTTTCTATGGTGGTTTTGGAGCAGTGGCTTCTTCCTTGCTGAGCGGCCTTTCAGGTTACATCAATATAGGACTGGTTTTACTGTGGATATAGATACTTTTCTACCTGTTTCCTCCAGCATCTTCACAAGGTCCTTTGCTGTTGTTCTGGGATTAATTTGCATTTTTCGCACCAAAGTACGTTCATCTCTAGGAGACAGAACGCGTCTCCTTCCTGAGCGGTATGACGGCTGCGTGGTCCCAAGGTGTTTATACTTGCGTACTATTGTTTGTACAGATTAACGTGGTACCTTCAGGCGTTTGGAAATTGCTCCCAAAGATGAACCAGACTTGTGGTCTACTATTTTTTTTCTGAAGTCTTGGCTGATTTATTTTCATTTTGCCATGATGTCAAGCAAAGAGGCACTGAGTTTGAAGGTAGGCCTTGAAATACATCCACAGGTACACCTCCAATTGACTCAAATGATGTCAATTAGCCTATCAGAAGCTTCTAAAGCCATGACATCAATTTCTGGAATTTTCCAAGCTGTTTAAAGGGACAGTCAACTTAGTGTATGTTAACTTCTGACCCACTGGAATTGTGATACAGTGAATTATATGTGAAATAATCTGTCTGTAAACAATTGTTGGAAAAATGACTTGTGTCATGCACAAAGTAGATGTCCTAACCGACTTGCCAAAACTATAGTTTGTTAACAAGACATTTTTGGAGTGGTTGAAAAACATGTTTTAATGACTCCAACCTAAGTGTATATAAACTTCCCACTTCAACTGTATCGTGGTGGTCTGTGTATTTGTCAATAACAGCTGGTGCGCGATCTTTAATATTAAGTCGAATCAAATCAAATCAAATTGTATTGGCCACATGCGCCGAATACAACAGGTGCAGACATTACAGTGAAATGCTTACTTACAGCCCTTAACCAACAGTGCACTTATTTTTAATAAAAAAAGTAGAATACAACAAAAAAGTGCAGAGTCAATGTGCGGGGGCAACGGCTAGTTGAGGTAGTTGCCTTTCAAAGGACTTTATGGCTACAGACGTGAGTGCTACGGGTCGGTAGTCATTTAGGCAGGTTACCTTGGTGTTCTTGGGCACAGGGACTATAGTGGTCTGCTTGAAACATGTAGGTACAGACTCGGTCAGGGACAGGTTGAAAATGTCAGCGAAGACACTTGCCAGTTGGTCAGCGCATGCTCTGAGTACACGTCCTGGTAATTCGTCTGTGAATGTTGAACTGTTTAAAAGGTCTTACTCACATCGGCTACAGAGAGCGTGAGCACACGGTCGTCCGGAACAGCTGGTGCTCTCATGCATGCTTCAGTGTTGCTTGCCTCGAAGAGCACATAGAAGTCCTTTAGCTCGTCTGGTGGGCTCGTGCCACTGGACAGCTCGCGGATGGGCTTCCGTTTGTAATCCGTAATAGTTTGCAAGCCCTGCCACATCCGACGAGCGTCAGAGCCGGTGTAGTAGGATTCAATCTTAGTCCTGGATAGACGCTTTGCCTGTTCTGATGGTTTGTTTGAGGGCATAGCAGGATTTCTTATAAGTGTCCGGATTAGTGTCCAGTTCCTTGAAAGCGGCAGCTCTAGCCTTTAGCTCATGCGGTTGTTCCCTGTAATCCATAGCTTCTGTTTGGGATATGTATGTACGGTCACTATGGGGAAGACGTCATTGATACACTTATTGATGAAGCCGGTGACTGAGGTGGTATACTCCTCAATGCCATTGGATGAATCCCGGAACGTATTCCAGTCTGTGCTAGCAAAACAGTTCTGTAGCTTAGCATCTGCGTCAACTGACCACTTACGTATTGAGCGAGTCACTGGTACTTCCTCCTTTAGTAGGATATAATTATGGTCAGATTTGCCAAATGGAGGGCGAGGGAGAGCTTTGTATGCGTCTCTGTGTGTGGAGTAAAGGTGGTCTAGAGTTTTTTCCCCCTCTGGTTGCACATTTAACATGCTGGTAGAAATTAGGTAAAACGGATGTGAGTTTTCCTGCATTAAAGTCCCCGGCCACTAGGAGCGCTGCCTCTGGATGAGCGTTTTCCTGTTTATTTATGGCCTTATACAGCTCGTTGAGTGTGGTCTTAGTGCCAGCATCGGTTCGTGGTGGTAAATAGACTGCTACGAAAAATAGAGAAACTCTCTTGGTAAATAGTGTGGTCTACAGGCAAACAAAACTCAAGATAGTTCAATTTTGAGTCTTAAATGAGGACGGTAATAGTGTGGTATACATCTTATCATGTGATACTCTACCTCAGGGGAGCAAAACCTCGAGACATCCAAGACAAAGGAGATGATTGTGGACTACAGGGAAAAAAAAAAGAGGACTGAGCACGCCCCCATTCTCATCGACGGGGCTGTAGTGGAACAGGTTGAGAGCTTCAAGTTCCTTGGTGTCCACATCACCAACGAACTATCATGGTCCAAACACACAAAGACAGTTGTGAAGAGGACACGACAAAGCCTATTCCCCCTCAGGAGACTGAAAAGATTTGGCATGGGTCCTCACATCCTCAAAAAATTCTACAGCTGCACCATCGAGAGCATCCTGACTGGTTGCATCACCGCCTGGTATGGCAATTGCTTGGCCTCCGACCGTAAGGCACTACAGAGGGTAGTGCGTACGGCCCAGTACATCACTGGGGCCAAGCTTCCTGCCATCCAGGACCTCTATACCAGGCGGTGTCAGAGGAAGGCCCTAAAAATTGTCAAAGACTCCAGCCACCCTAGTCATAGACTGTTCTCTCTGCTACCGCACGGCAAGCGGTACCGGAGCGCCTAGTCTAGGTCCAAGAGGCTTCTAAACAGCTTCTACCCCCAAGCCATAAGACTGCTGCGCAGTTAATCAAATGGCCACCCAGACTATTTACATTGACCCCTTTTTACACTGCTGTTTATTATCTATGTATAGTCACTTACCCCCTACCTACATGTACATATTACCTCGTACCGCCTGTATATAGCCTCCTTACTGTTATTTTATTGTGTTTTCGTTTTGTTTTAGTTTTTTTAGCAAGTATTTTCTTAACCGGTCTTCTCCCCTTCATTTTACATTTATATTTTAGTCATTTAGCAGGCGCTCTTATCCAGAGCGACTTACAGGAGCAATTAGGGTTAAGTGCCTTGCTCAAGGGCACATCGACAGATTTTTCACCTAGTCGGCTCGGGGATTAGAACCAGCGACCTTTCGGTTACTGGCACTACGCTCTTAACCACTAAGCTACCTGCCGCCACTGATCATGGCTTTCACCTGGTCTGTCTGTCATGGAAACTGCAGGTGTTGCTAATGTTTTGTACACTCTGTGTATGTGCAACAACAGTAATCATATATATATATATTTTTTCTTCTTCTTTTACGAGCACCAAAAACCCTGTTGTTTTGACAAGTGGCAATAAATCACTTTATATCGATTAGGGTAATCAGGTTGTATGTGCTGTTGAAACTACCACAACTCAAAAACCACATGGAAACTGGAGATGTGTATATATATTTTTACATCACTGGTTAGAGGACAAGCTGCAGAAGACAGCCAAACACACTTCAGTGTTGGATGTTGATACGCGGGTCGCCAAAACAGAAAGGGAAACGCAACAATTGTCTTAATGAAGTGTCTAAAGAAGTAATAGAGTAAGGGCTGCTTGTTCCTCAACTCAGCAGACAACAAAGTAGTTTGAATATACTTTAGTGAATAGAAATTAGAAAATTGACATCCAAACATATATATTTCATTCAACAATGAATAACTGAGCCGTATTGAAATAATAAATAGCATAAAATAAATGAAAATAAATTGTGTGCACACTTCAGAGAGACCTCTCTGGTTTAGGAGGAGTAGAGTTCATTCACGTTTAGTCCTTATCTCTGAGTGCAGCGCCCGAGATCACATGCAGATATGTCAGTCCAATGCGTCCAGCAGCTACAGGCGATGACCAGTTCAGCTCCGTGACGTCGGCAATAGCAAGGCAGTAGCACTACATTACGTTTTTGAGGCACAGTGATGTACGATGTGCAATGGATGCAACTCTGTCTAAACAGCATGCCTAAAACACGTGCAGAGCTAATTTTCATAAACGGGCATACTTTTTCTTCAGTGAAATGACGTCTCTAAAAGAATACATAGTGCCTTCAGAAAGTATTCACACCCCTGGACTTATTCCACATTTTGTTGTGTTACAGCCTGAATTTAAAATGGATTCAATTGAGAAAAGAAATGTCGGAGACCTACACACACAATACCCCATTTTGTTTTTCGAAATTTTTACAAATGAATGAAAAGATGAAATGACTTGAGTCAATAAGTATTCAACCCCTTTGTTATGGCAAGCCTAAATAAGTTCAGGGGTAAAAATGTGCTTAACAAGTCACATAAGTTGCATGGACTCACTCTGTGTGCAATAATAGTGTTAACATGATTTTTGAATGACTACCTCATCTCTGTACCTCACACATACAATTATCTGTAAGGTCCCTCAGTCGAGCAGTGAATTTCAAACACAGATTCAACCACGAAGACCAGGGAGGTTTTTTCAATGCCTCCCAAAGAAGGGCACCTATTGGTAGATGGGTAAAAAAAAAGCAGACATTGAATATCCCTTTGAGCATGATGAAGTTATTAATTACACTTTGAATGGTGTATCAATACACCCAGTCACTACAAAGATACAGGCATCCTTCCTAACTCAGTTGCCGGAGAGGAAGGAAACCGCTCAGGGATTTCACCATGAGGCTAATGGTGACTTTAAAACAGTTACAGAGTTTAATGGCTGTGATGGGATAAGACTGAGGATGTATAAAAAAAGAAAATTCCATTTAATCCATTTTGAATTCAGGCTGTAACACAACATAATGTGGAATAAGTCAATGGGTATGAATACTTTCTGAAGGCACTGTATGAAACTGAGTTTCATTCAAGTGCTTACAATACTGTATAGCATACCACTTGACAAACTTGAGGTATTGAAAGGTACTCACAACGTTGACATTCTCTAACCATCAGCTGCAGAGCTAACTACTAACCCTGGTTAGCATGGCTGATTTACAGACAAGATTAATACTAACATATTTTCAATAATCACTTTAACACCATTACCCATGGAGCTACGTTATACTGAGTTCTTCTAAGGCATTATAAAACAACTTACAGAAGTATTGCTTACCTATATGAAGTTTGGAAGCACGGTGATGTACGTTAAGCCAGTGGTTCTCAAACCTCTCCTCGGGGACCCCCAACAATTCCATGCTAATCATCAAGCCCTTGACTAGGTGAATCAGGTGAGGTAGTTCAGGGATACAACAACATGGTGAAACGTCTGGAGGAACCCGAGGAGAGGTCACCACTGTGACGAGCGAGGAGCGAGGACGTGACGCTGTGTGTAAGCAGCATGCCTAAAACACATGCAGAGCTAGTCATTTGCATAACCTAGGACCTAGGTCAGTGGTATTCAAAGTCAGGGTCGCGGGGGAACTGTCATGGGGTCATCAAATTTAGAAAATATTTTTTTTTTTTCTTTTGAAAAGAAATTGAGTACAGGTTAATGTATGGGAAGGTAATTTGAAAAACACTTATTGTGTACATTTATTGGTTTCTTTTCATTTTGATGAGAGATGAGTGTAGGAATTGAAGGTTACAGGTAACTGCCAAAATAAAGGAAACACCACCATAAGGTCTCTTAATACGGCGTTGGGTCACGAGCCAGAACAGCTTCACTGCACCTTGGCATAGATTCTACAAGTGTCTGGAACTCTATTGGAGGGATGCGACTCCATTCTTCCATGATAAATTCCATCATTTGGTGTTTTGTTGATGGTGGTGGAAAACGCTGGCTCTGGCACCGCTCCAGAATCTCCCATAAGTGTTCAACAGGGTTGAGATCTGGTGACTGAGACGGCCATGGTATATGGTTTACATCGTTTTCATGCTCATCAAACCATTCAGAGACCACTGGTGTCCTGTGGATGGGGGCGTTGTCATCCTATGGGAGCGTTGTCATCCTATGGGAGCATTGCCATGGTAGCCAAAATAATGGCCTACCCAGCATTTTTATACATGATCCTAAGCATGATGGGATGTTAATTGCTTAATTAACTCAGGAACCTGTGTGGAAGCACCTGCTTTCAATACACTTCGTATCCCTCATTGACTCAAGTGTTTCCTTTTATTTTGTCAGTTACCTGTATTTGATGACGTAAAAATGAACCATTTACAGATTTTAAGGATGTGTCATTAGATTTGGGGTGGGGTCGTGAGAAATTGGGGGGGGGGGGGGGGGGGGGGGAATGGGGTCCAGAAATTCTTGCCGAAAGAATGGCGTCCTCACTGAGAAAGTTTGTATACCACTGACCTAAAGGTGCATCAGAGTTCAGAGAGGGGTTGGAAGGATACAGACTGTACCTCTCAAAGCTGTTTTGTCAATCACTCATATCGATATCACATTGAAATCAATAGAGAGTGGTCATCTAAAGTGTATGGACTTCCTACTGTCTTCTTCTACTACAGGTCATCTAAAGTGTATGGACTTCCTGCTGTCTTCTTCTACTACAGGTCATCTAAAGTGTATGGACTTCCTGCTGTCTTCTTCTACCACAGGTCATCTAAAGTGTATGGACTTCCTGCTGTCTTCTTCTTCTACTGGTCATCTAAAGTGTATGGACTTCCTGCTGTCTTCTGCTACTACAGGTCATCTAAAGTGTATGGACTTCCTGCTGTCTTCTTCTTCTACTGGTCATCTAAAGTGTATGGACTTCCTGCTGTCTTCTTCTACTACAGGTCATCTAAAGTGTATGGACTTCCTGCTGTCTTCTTCTTCTACTGGTCATCTAAAGTGTATGGACTTCCTGCTGTCTTCTGCTACTACAGGTCATCTAAAGTGTATGGACTTCCTGCTGTCTTCTTCTTCTACTGGTCATCTAAAGTGTATGGACTTCCTGCTGTCTTCTTCTACTACAGGTCATCTAAAGTGTATGGACTTCCTGCTGTCTTGCCATTGACAGATTCAGTGAAATCGGAAGAGCAGGGAATGTCTTGGTTACTCCAACTGAAAGAGGACATCAGAAAGATACAGGAAGAATCTAGTGTGGCTCCCATGAGTCCCAGCCAGTCTGATGACGAAGCGGGTAAGAAGAATGGTGGATTACTTGTGGGTCGTGGAAGGGGTCTATGTGGGTCACGGGATGACCTTGCAATTTTAGAAATAGATTTTCGGGATGGAAAAATGGTGTCAGTGTGAACGTAAGTGACTAAAACCAAATAGAAATTATATAGAAAAGATAATGGACCTATATACTTTTCAATAATAGGTTATAATCTTTGAGAATTTAGAGAGAAAAAAAAAAAGCTGCTAGCCAATCCGGCCCTTTTGATTTTGTTATAATGCTGGAGCATAGGAGTACAGCATTAGCCATGTCAAAATCTGTAGGGTTGTAGGAAATGGTCATAAACTGCAACATGTTCTTTCAGCTCCATGGCAGGATGTACAGTGGGGGGAAAAAGTATTTAGTCAGCCACCAATTGTGCAAGTTCTCCCACTTAAAAAGATGAGAGAGGCCTGTAATTTTCATCATAGGTACACGTCAACTATGACAGACAAAATGAGGAAAGAAAATCCAGAAAATCACATTGTAGGATTTTTAATGAATTTATTTGCAAATTATGGTGGAAAATAAGTATTTGGTCAATAACAAAAGTTTCTCAATACTTTGTTATATACCCTTTGTTGGCAATGACACAGGTCAAACGTTTTCTGTAAGTCTTCACAAGGTTTTTACACACTGTTGCTGGTATTGTGGCCCATTCCTCCATGCAGATCTCCTCTAGAGCAGTGATGTTTTGGGGCTGTCGCTGGGAAACACGGACTTTCAACTCCCTCCAAAGATTTTCTATGGGGTTGAGATCTGGAGACTGGCTAGGCCACTCCAGGACCTTGAAATGCTTCTTACGAAGCCACTCCTTCGTTGCCCGGGCGGTGTGTTTGGGATCATTGTCATGCTGAAAGACCCAGCCACGTTTCATCTTCAATGCCCTTGCTGATGGAAGGAGGTTTTCACTCAAAATCTCACGATACATGGCACCATTCATTCTTTCCTTTACACGGATCAGTCGTCCTGGTCCCTTTGCAGAAAAACAGCCCCAAAGCATGATAATTCCACCCCCATGCTTTACAGTAGGTATGGTGTTCTTTGGATGCAACTCGGCATTCTTTGTCCTCCAAACACGACGAGTTGAGTTTTTACCAAAAAGTTATATTTTGGTTTCATCTGACCATATGACATTCTCCCAATCCTCTTCTGGATCATCCAAATGCACTCTAGCAAACGTCAGACGGGCCTGGACATGTACTGGCTTAAGCAGGGGGACACGTCTGGCACTGCAGGATTTGAGTCCCTGGCGGCGTAGTGTGTTACTGATGGTAGGCTTTGTTACTTTGGTCCCAGCTCTCTGCATGTCATTCACTAGGTCCTCCCGTGTGGTTCTGGGATTTTTGCTCACCGTTCTTGTGATCATTTTGACCCCACGGGGTGAGATCTTGCGTGGAGCCCCAGATCGAGGGAGATTATCAGTGGTTTTGTATGTCTTCCATTTCCTAATAATTGCTCCCACAGTTGATTTCTTCAAACCAAGCTGCTTACCTATTGCAGATTCAGTCTTCCCAGCCTGGTGCAGGTCTACAATTTTGTTTCTGGTGTCCTTTGACAGCTCTTTGGTCTTGGCCATAGTGGAGGAGACTGTTTGAGGTTGTGGACAGGTGTCTTTTATACTGATAACAAGTTCAAACAGGTGCCATTAATACAGGTAACGAGTGGAGGACAGAGGAGCCTCTTAAAGAAGCGGTATAGAGCCAGAAATCTTGCTTGTTTGTAGGTCACCAAATATTTATTTTCCACCATAATTTTTTTTTCTCAATTTGTCTGTCATAGTTGACATAGTTGACCTATGATGAAAAATACAGGCCTCTCTCATCTTTTTAAGTGGGAGAACTTGCACAATTGGTGGCTGACTAAATACTTTTTTTCTCCACTGTATCTTTTAAAACGTATGCTTTTGTCTGTGTGTTTTTTCACCGCTCAACCCTTGTGGTTGGTTGCGACTCAAGACAACTGTATTGGTCAGGAAGCAAAAAAAGGTTGGGAACACCTGGATTAAACTACAATCTGCTTCTGTAACAGTTCATTGATTGATCAATATTTATTAATTGATCCAGATTTGCAAAACGTTTCTATTCAGTGTTGTATAGCAGTTCATCTGTGTTGAATAGGGAAGATACTTCAACACTAGTTTATTGTTAAATACTTTGGTACATATGAGGAACCTTAACTTCATGTCTTTGTTTCACAGGGGACAGCCCTAACGGTCGCTCACTCAGTGGGAAGGGCTTATCTGGGAAGACTCCAGGGTTGAAAGGGATCCAGCGACCTTATAGCTGTGATGTGTGTAAGAAGACTTTCACTCAGTCAGTAAACCTACGAAGACACCAAAGAGTACACACTGGAGAGAAACCTTACAGTTGTGATCATTGTGGGAAGAGTTTTGCTCGTTCGGGACCCCTGACTATTCACAAGCGTGTACACACTGGAGCGAAACCTTACAGGTGTGGTCTGTGTGGGAAAAGCTTTGCTCGTTTGGGAGCCCTGACTATTCACAAGCGTGTACACACTGGAGAGGAACCTTACAGCTGTGATCAATGTGGGAGGAGTTGCAAAGATACCACAGCCCTGAATGAACACATGCGTACACACACAGGAGAGAAACCTTTTAGCTGCTACGTCTGTGGAATGAGTTTTTCTCGACAAAGCAACCTGAATGTACACATGCGTACACACACAGGAGAGAAGCCTTACATCTGTGATCAATGTGGGAAGAGATACACTCATGCAGGTGAATTGACAAAACACATACGTGCGCACACTGGAGAGAAACCCTACAGCTGTGACCAGTGTGGGAAGAGTTTTGCTCGAACTGATTACCTGACTGAACACAAGGTAACACACACTGGAGAGAAGCCTCATAGTTGTGATATATGTGGAAAGGGCTTCACTCGGCCTAACTGCTTGGCTGCACACAAGCTAACACACACAGGAGAGAAGCCCTACCTCTGCTCAGACTGTGGGAAGAGCTTCTATACACCAGCAAAGTTGAAAGAGCACGAGCGATCACACACAGGAGAGAACCCTTACAGGTGTGGTCTGTGTGGGAAGATCTTTGCTTGTTTGGGATCCCTGACTAAACACAAGCGTGTACACACTGGAGAGAAACCATACAGCTGTGGTCTGTGTGGGAAGAGCTTTGCTTTTTCGGGATCCCTGACTAAACACAAGCGTGTACACACTGGAGAGAAACCTTACAGCTGTGACCAGTGTGGGAAGAGCTTCACTCAGTCAACAAACCTG
>NW_028158002.1:0-86695 GCF_964263955.1 Coregonus lavaretus
GACTTGTGGATTGTGAAGAGACCTTTTTTGGCATGTCTTGTGGGGTATGCATGGGTGTTCGAGCTGTGTGCTAGTAGTTTAAACAGACACCTCGGTGCATTCAGCCTGTCAACACTCTCCTCCACGTTGAGCCATGACAGATATACAGTGAGGGAAAAAAGTATTTGATCCCCTGCTGATTTTGTACGTTTGCCCACTGACAAAGAAATGATCGGTCTATAATTTTAATGGTAGGTTTATTTGAACAGTGAGAGACAGAATAAATCAAGAAAAACGCATGTCAAAAATGTTATAAATTGATTTGCATTTTAATGAGGGAAATAAGTATTTCACCCTTCTGCAAAACATGACTTAGTACTTGGTGGCAAAACCCTTGTTGGCAATCACAGAGGTCAGACGTTTCTTGTAGTTGGCCAGCAGGTTTGCACACATCTCAGGAGGGATTTTGTCCCACTCCGCTTTGCAGAGCTTCTCCAAGTCATTAAGGTTTCGAGCCTGACGTTTGGCAACTCGAACCTTCAGCTCCCTCCACAGATTTTCTATGGGATTAAGGTCTGGAGACTGGCTAGGCCACTCCAGGACCTTAATGTGCTTCTTCTTGAGCCACTCCTTTGTTGCCTTGGCCGTGTGTTTAGGGTCATTGTCATGCTGGAATACCCATCCATGACCCATTTTCAATGCCCTAGCTGAGGGAAGGAGGTTCTCACCCAAGATGTGACGGTACATGGCCCCGTCGATCGTCCCTTTGATGCAGTGAAGTTGTCCTGTCCCCTTAGCAGAAAAACACCCCCAAAGCATAATGTTTCCACCTCCATGTTTGACGGTGGGGATGGTGTTCTTGGGGTCATAGGCAGCATTCCTCCTCCTCCAAACACGGCGAGTTGAGTTGACGCCAAAGAGCTCGATATTGGTCTCATCTGACCACAACACTTTCACCTAGTTCTCCTCTGAATCATTCAGATGTTCATTGGCAAACTTCAGACGGCCCTGTATCTGTGCTTTCTTGAGCAGGGGGACCTTGCGGGCGCTGCAGGATTTCAGTCATTCACGGCGTAGTGTGTTACCAATTGTTTTCTTGGTGACTATGGTCCCAGCTGCCTTGAGATCATTGGCAAGATCCTCCCGTGTAGTTCTGGGCTGATTCCTCACCGTTCTCATGATCATTGCAACTCCACAAGGTGAGATCTTGCATGGAGCCCCAAACCGAGGGAGATTGACAGTACTTTTGTCTTTCTTCCATTTGCGAATAATGTCACCAACTGTTGTCACCTTCTCACCAAGCTGCTTGGCGATGGTCTTGTAGCCCATTCCAGCCTTGTGTAGGTCTACAATCTTGTCCCTGACATCCTTGGAGAGCTCTTTGGTCTTGGCCATGGTGGAGAGTTTGGAATCTGATTGATTGATTGCTTCTGTGGACAGGTGTCTTTTATACAGGTAACAAGCTGAGATTAGGAACACTCCCTTTAAGAGTGTGCTCCTAATATCAGCTCGTTACCTGTATAAAAGACACCTGGGAGCCAGAAATCTTTCTGATTGAGAGGGGGTCAAATACTTATTTCCCTCATTAAAATGCAAATCAATTTATAACATTTTTGACATGCATTTTTCTGGATTTTTTTGTTGTTATTCTGTCTCTCACTGTTCAAATAAACCTACCATTAAAATTAACCTACCACTGATAATTTCTTTGTCAGTGGGCAAACATACAAAATCAGCAGGGGATCAAATACTTTTTTCCCTCACTGTACATATATTAATATTAGCTCTCCGTGTACATTTAAGGGCCAGCCGTGCTGCCCTGTTCTGAGCCAATTGTAATTTTCCGATGTCCTTCTTTGTGGCACCTGACCACACGACTGAACAGTAGTCCAGGTGCAACAAAACTAGGGCATGTAGGACCTGCCTTGTTGATAGTGTTGTTAAGAAGTCAGAGCAGCGCTTTATTATTGAAAGACTTCTCCCCACCTTAGCTATAGTTGTATCAACATCTTTTGACCATGACAGTTTACAATCCAGGGTTACTACAAGCAGTTTAGTCACCTCAACTTGCTCAATTTCCACATGATTTATTACAATATTTAGTTGAGGTTTAGTGAGTGATTTCTCCCAAACACAATGCTTTTAGTTTTTGAATTATTTAGGACTAACTTATTTCTTGCCACCCATTCTGAATCTAACTGCAGCTCTTTGTTAAGTGTTGCTGTGATTTCATTCGCTGTAGTAGCTGACGTGTATAGTGTTGATTCATCCACATACATAGACACACTGGCTTTACTCAAAGCAAGTGGCATGTCATTAGTGAAGATTGAAAAAAGTAAGGGGCCTAGACAGCTGCCCTGGGGAATTCCTGATTCTACCTGGATTTTGTTGGAGAGGCTTCCATTAAAGAACACCCTCTGGGTTCTGTTAGACAGGTAACTCTTTATCCACAATATAGCAGGGGGTGTAAAGCTATATCACATACGTTTTTCCATCAGCAGACTATGATCGATAATGTCAAAAGCTGCACTGAAGTCTAACAAAACAGCCCCCTCAATCTTTTTATCATCAATTTCTCTCAGCCAATCATCAGTCATTTGTGTAAGTGGCGTTCTTGTTGAATGTCCTTCCTTATAAGCTTGTTGAAAGTCTGTTGTCAATTTGTTTACAGTAAAATAGCATAGTATCTGATCAAACACCATTTTTTCCAAAAGTTTACTAAGGGTTGGCAACAGACTGATTTGGTTGGCTATTTGAGCCAGTAAAGGGGGCTTTACTATTCTCGGGTAGCGGAATTACTTTTGCTTCCGCCCAGGTCAGAGGCACACACTTTCTAGTAGGCTTAGATTGAAGATATGGCAAATAGGAGTGGTAATATCGTCCGCTATTATCCTCAGTAATTTTCCATCCAAGTTGTCAGACCCCAGTGGCTTGTCATTGTTGATAGACAACAATCATTTTTTCACCTCTTCCACACTCACTTTACGGAATTCAAAATTACAATGCTTGTCTTTCATAATTTGATCAGTTATTCTTGGAGTTTGCTAATCTTTGGAAGCCTTTGGAACTTCGGTTTTTCTAGATATGGCAACTGTATTGTGATCACTACATCCAACAGATTAGGATACTGCTTTAAAGCTAATTTCTGCAGCATTAGTAAAGATGTGATCAATAGATGTGGATGATTTTATTCCTCTGCTGTTTATAAATACCCTGGTAGGTTGACTGATAACCTGAACCAGGTTGCAGGCACTGGTTACAGTTTGAAGCTTTTTCTTGAGTGGGCAGCTTGATGAAAGCCAGACAATATTTTAATTACCCAGAAAATATACCTCTCTGTTGATGTCACATATATTTTCAAGCATTTCACACGTTATTATATTATATTGCCCCTTGGACACACACTCACACACTCACACACTCACACACACACACACACACACACACACAATCACACACACACACTTACACACACACACACGAACGCTCGCACGCGCACACACACACACACACAGAGTCCTTGGTGTACTGTATGTGTGTATCTGTGGCATTTTATGATGGCATTGACTTTAGTATTACTTTTGATCCCTGCAAAACAGGAAAGAGACCTTGGTAATAACATTTATTTCACAGGAATGTACAGTCACTTAAAAGCTTTGGAGTCTGTAGCCTTTAGTTCAAGGCTGTATGGGAGGAAGAGAGAGCCACTTCGATAGCTCCTGTGTGAAATACTTTACAAAATAAATGTCATCCCCTTGAACCTGTGAGCTGCTTTGTCTTTGAAAGACGGTTGGATTAATTGGAAAATTATGAAGTCTGTTTGAGATAGGTTGTCCTATTGAAGTTAGAAGGTTGTCTTTCCTTTCCGTGTGTGTGTGTTTGTGCATCCGTGCGTGTGTGTGTAGATATGTTGGATCAACAGAGAAGGTGCAGATTCGGTTGGTTTCTGGGAATTGATCCCTACTACAACCCCACCCAGTGGTATTACGACCAACAACTCTCTCTCTTGCACCAAGGACACACACTCCCTACCCACACAAACACAACCCCCCCCCCCCCCCCCCCCCCCCCCCGCACACACACACACACACACACACACACCCTACCTACACACACACAAAGACCCACCCACACAAACATTTTTTTACATTGCCATTTTAATCATTTAGCAGACGCTCTTATACAGAGCGACTTACAGTTAGTGAGTGCATACATTTTTATTTTTATTTTCACACACTCACAGACACACACACACACACACACAGACACACACACACACACACACACTCCTCTCCATCCATCTCCCTGAAGTGATTGTTCCTCTCTTGTTACTTTATGTTCAGCATTGAGTAAAACGGCAATTACACTGGCCCATCACTAGCTGCTACATACACTGGCCCATCAATAGTAGCTACTTACACTGGCCCATCAATAGCAGCTATTTACACTGGCCCATCACTAGAAGCTACTTACACTGGCCAATCAATAGCAGCTACTTACACTGGCCCATCAATGTCAGCTACTAACAATGGCCCATCACTAGTAGCTGTTTACACTGGCCCATCACTAGCAGCTATCTACACTGGCCCATCAATAGCAGCTACTTACACTAGCCAATCAAAAGCAACTACTTACACTGGCCCATCAATAGCAGCAACTTACACTGGCCCATCAATAGCAGCTACTTACACTGGCCCATCAATAGCATCTACTTACAGTGTCCCATTAATAGCAGCTACTTACACTGGCCCTTTAATAGAAGCTAATTACACAGTAGCCATATCTAGAAAAAACTGTTCAACCCCGCCATCCTTTCCCTACTTGGAGTTAATTAGTGAACAACAATGCCCAGGCCTCTACTTCCGGTCTATACTTACTATCTACACCTTATGGACACAGTTAATTTTACAATAATTATATTATACAGTGGGGGAAAAAAGTATTTAGTCAGCATCCAATTGTGCAAGTTCTCCCACTTAAAAAGATGAGAGAGGCCTGTAATTTTCATCATAGGTACACGTCAACTATGACAGACAAAATTAGAAAAATAAATCCAGAAAATCACATTGTAGGATTTTTTATGAATTTATTTGCAAATTATGGTGGAAAATAAGTATTTGGTCAATAACAAAAGTTTCTCAATACTTTGTTATATACCCTTTGTTGGCAATGACAAAGGTCAAACGTTTTCTGTAAGTCTTCACAAGGTTTTCACACACTGTTGCTGGTATTTTGGCCCATTCCTCCATGCAGATCTCCTCTAGAGCAGTGATGTTTTGGGGCTGTCGCTGGGCAACACGGACTTTCAACTCACTCCAAAGATTTTCTATGGGGTTGAGATCTGGAGACTGGCTAGGCCACTCCAGGACCTTGAAATGCTTCTTACGAAGCCAATCCTTCGTTGCCCGGGCGGTGTGTTTGGGATCATTGTCATGTTGAAAGACCCAGCCACGTTTCATCTTCAATGCCCTTGCTGATGGAAGGAGGTTTTCACTCAAAATCTCACGATACATGGCCCCATTCATTCTTTCCTTTACACGGATCAGTCGTCCTGGTCCCTTTGCAGAAAAACAGCCCCAAAGCATGATGTTTCCACCCCCATGCTTCACAGTAGGTATGGTGTTCTTTGGATGCAACTCAGCATTCTTTGTCCTCCAAACACGACGAGTTGAGTTTTTACCAAAAAGTTCTATTTTGGTTTCATCTGACCATATGACATTCTCCCAATCCTCTTCTGGATCATCCAAATGCACTCTAGCAAACTTCAGATGGGCCTGGACATGTACTGGCTTAAGCAGGGGGACACGTCTGGCACTGCAGGATTTGAGTCCCTGGCGGCGTAGTGTGTTACTGATGGTAGGCTTTGTTACTTTGGTCCCAGGTCTCTGCAGGTCATTCACTAGGTCCCCCCGTGTGGTTCTGGGATTTTTGCTCACCGTTCTTGTGATCATTTTGACCCCACAGGGTGAGATCTTGCGTGGAGCCCCAGATCGAGGGAGATTATCAGTGGTCTTGTATGTCTTCCATTTCCTAATAACTGCTCCCGCAGTTGATTTCTTCAAACCAAGCTGCTTACCTATTGCAGATTCAGTCTTCCCAGCCTGGTGCAGGTCTACAATTTTGTTTCTGGTGTCCTTTGACAGCTCTTTGGTCTTGGCAATAGTGGAGTTTGGAGTGTGACTGTTTGAGGTTGTGGACAGGTGTCTTTTATACTGATAACAAGTTCAAACAGGTGCCATTAATACAGGTAACGAGTGGAGGACAGAGGAGCCTCTTAAAGAAGAAGTTACAGGTCTGTGAGAGCCAGAAATCTTGCTTGTTTGTAGGTGACCAAATACTTATTTTCCACCATAATTTTCAAATAAATTCATTAAAAATCCTACAATGTGATTTTCTGGATTTTTTTTCTCAATTTTCTGTCATAGTTGAAGTGTACCTATTATGCAAATTACAGGCCTCTCTCATCTCTTTAAGTGGGAGAACTTGCACAATTGGTGGCTGACTAAATACTTGTTTTCCCCCACTGTACACTGGCCCCTCACTCGCAGCTACTTACATTGGCCCATGAATAGCAGCTACATACACTGGCCCATCAATAGCAGCTACTTACACTGGCCCATCAGTAGCAGCTATTTACACTGGCCCATCAATAGCACTTACTTACACTCGCCCATCAATAACAGCAACTTACACTGGCCCATCAATAGCAGCTAATTACGCTGGCCAATCAATAGCAGCTTCTTACACTGTCCCATCAATAGCAGCTACTAACACTGGCCCATCACTAGCAGCTACTTACACTGGCCCATCACGAGTAGCTACTTACAGTGGCCCATTCTCTAGCAGCTACAAACACTGTCCCATCAATAGCAGCTACTTCACTGGCCAATCAATTGCATCTACTTATACTGGCCCAACAATAGCAGTTACTTACACTGGCACATCAATAGCAGCTACGACACTGGCCCATCACTAGCAGCTTTTTGTACTGGCCCTTCACAATTAGATACTTACCCTAGCCCATCAATATCAGCTACTTACACTGGCCCATCACTAAAACCTAGTTACACTAGCCCATCAATATCAGCTTCTGACACTGGTCCATTACTAGCAACTACTTATACTGGCCCGTCAGTAGCAGCTACTTACAGTGGCCCATCAATACCAGCTACTTACACTGGCCCCTCACTAGCAGCTGCTTACACTGGCCCATCACTATCACCTAGTTACACTAGCCCATCAAAATCAGCTTCTGACACTGGTCCATTACTAGCAACTACTTACACTGTCCATCAGTAGCAGCTACCTACACTGGCCCATCAATAGCAGCTACTTACACTGCCCATCAATATCAGCTAATTACACTGGCCAATCAATAGCAGATTCTTTTACTGGCCCATCAATAGCAGCTACTAACACTCACCCATCACTAGCAGCTGTTAACACTGGCCCATCACTAGAAGCAACTTCCAATGGCACATCAATAGCAGCTACTTACACTGGACCATCACTAGCAGCTACTTCCAATGGCACATCAATAGCAACTACTTATACTGGCCCGTCAGTAGCAGCTACTTACAGTGGCCCATCAATACCAGCTACTTACACTGGCCCCTCACTAGCAGCTACTTACGCTGGGTCATCAATAGCAGCTACTTACACTGGCAAATCAATAGCAGCTAGTTACACTGCCCCATCACTAGCAGCTACTTACAGTGGCACATCAATAGGAGCTTCTAACACTGGCCCATCAATAGCAGCTATTAACCGTGGCCCATCACTAGCAGCTACTTACACTGGCCCATAACTAGCAGCAATTTACACTGGCCCATCACCATCAGTTCCTTACACTAGTAGCTACTTACACTGGACCATCACTATGAACTAAGTACAGTGGCCAATCAATAGCAGCTACTTACACTGCCCCATCAAAATCAGCCACTTACACTGCCCATCAATATCAGCTTATTATGCTTGGCAATCAATAGCAGCTTTTTACACTGTCCCATCAATAGCAGCTACTAAAACTGGCACATCACTAGCAGCTGTTAACACTGGCGCATCACTAGAAGCAACTTACACTGGCCCATCAATAGCAGCTACTTACACTTGCCCATCAATAGCAGATACTTACACAAGCCCATCACTAGCAGCTATTTACACTGGCCCATCACTAGTAGCTACTTACACTGGCCCAATCTCTAGCAGCTACTTACACTGGCCCATCAATAGCAGCTACTTACACTGGCCAATCAATAGCATCTACTTATGCTGGCCCATCACTAGCAGCTACTTACACTGGCCCATCAGTAGCAGCCACTTACACTGGTCTGTCAATAGCAGCTACTTAAACTGGCCCATCAATAGCAGCTACTTACACTGGGCCATCAATAGCAGCTACCTAAATTGGCCCATCACTAGTAGCTACTTACACTGGACCATCACTAGGAACTACGTACAGTGGCCCATCAATAGCAGCTACTTACACTGGCCCATCACAAGAAGCAACCTACACTGGCCCATCAATAGCATATTCTTTCACTAGCCCATCACTAGCAGCTACTTACACTCACAAAAAAATAGCAGCTATTTAAAGTGGCCATTACTAGTAGCTACTTACACTGGCCAATTCTCTAGAAGCTACTTACAGTGGCACATCAGTAGCAGCTACTTACACTGGCCCATCACTAGTAGCTACTTACACTGGCCCATTCTCTAGCAGCTACTTACACTGGCCAATCAATAGCAAATTCTTACACTGGCGAATCAATAGCATCTGCTTATACAGGCCCATCACTAGCAGCTCCTTACACTGGCCCATTAGTAGCCGCTACTTACACATGGCCCATCAATAGCAGGTACTTACACTGGCCCATCAATAGCAGCTACTTACACTGCCTATCAATAGCAGCTTCTTACACTGGCCCATCAATAGCAGCTACTAACACTGTCCCATAATTAGCAGTTGTTAACACTGGCCCATCACTAGAAGCAACATACACTGGCCCATCAATAGCAGCTACTTACACTTGCCCATCACTAGTAGCTACTTACACTGGCCGATTCTCTAGCAGCTACTTACAGTGGCCCATCAGCAGCAGCTACTTACATTGGGTAATCAATAGCAGCTACTGACACTGGCCTTTCACTAGCAGCTATTTACACTGGCCAATCACTAGTAGCTACTTACACTGGCCCATTCTCTAACAGCTACCTATGCTGGCCCATCAATAGCAGGTACTTACACTGGCCCATCCCTAGCAGCTATTTGTACCTTCACTAGTAGCTACTTACACTGGCCCATTCTCTTGCAGCTACTTATGCTGGCCCATCAATAGCAGCTACATACACTGGCCCATCACTAGCACCTACTTACACTGGCCCATCAATATCAGCTACTTACACTGGCACATCACTAGCAGCTACATACATTGGCCCATCAATATTAGCTACTTACACTGGGCCATCAATAGCAACTACTTACTCTGGCCCATCAATAGCAGCTATTGACACTGACCCATCAACATCAGCTACTTAAATTTCCCCATCAATAGCAGATACTTACACTGGCACATCACTAGCAGCCATTTACACTGGCCCATCACTAGTAGCTACTTACAATGGCCCATTATCTAGCAGCTACTTACGCTGTCCAATCAATAGCAGGTACTTACACTGAAACATCACTAGTAGCTACTTACACTGGCCCATTCTCTAGCAGATACTTACACTGACAAATCAATAGCAGATACTTACACTGGCGAATCAATAGCATCTGCTTATACAGGCCCATCAATAGCAGCTGCTTACACTGGCCCATCACTATCACCTAGTTACACTAGCCCATCAAAATCAGCTTCTGACACTGGTCCATTACTAGCAACTACTTACACTGTCCATCAGTAGCAGCTACCTACACTGGCCCATCAATAGCAGCTACTTACACTGCCCATCAATATCAGCTAATTACACTGGCCAATCAATAGCAGCTTCTTTTACTGGCCCATCAATAGCAGCTACTAACACTGGCCCATCACTAGCAGCTGTTAACACTGGCCCATCACTAGAAGCAACTTCCAATGGCACATCAATAGCAGCTACTTACACTGGACCATCACTAGCAGCTACTTCCAATGGCACATCAATAGCAGATACTTACACTGGCCCATCACTAGCAGCTACTTACACTGGCCCCTCACTAGCAGCTACTTACGCTGGGCCATCAATAGCAGCTACTTACACTGGCAAATCAATAGCAGCTAGTTACACTGCCCCATCACTAGCAGCTACTTACAGTGGCACATCAATAAGAGCTTCTAACACTGGCCCATCAATAGCAGCTATTAACCCTGGCCCATCACTAGCAGCTACTTACACTGGCCCATATCTAGCAGCAATTTACACTGGCCCATCAATATCAGTTCCTTACACTGGCCCATCACTAGTAGCTACTTACACTGGACCATCACTAGGAACTAAGTACAGTGGCCAATCAATAGCAGCTACTTACACTGCCCCATCAAAATCAGCCACTTACACTGCCCATCAATATCAGCTTATTATGCTGGCCAATCAATAGCAGCTTTTTACACTGTCCCATCAGTAGCAGCTACTAAAACTGGCACATCACTAGCAGCTGTTAACACTGGCACATCACTAGAAGCAATTTACACTGGCCCATCAATAGCAGCTACTTACACTTGCCCATCAATAGCAGATACTTACACAAGCCCATCACTAGCAGCTATTTACACTGGCCCATCTCTAGTAGCTACTTACACTGGCCCAATCTCTAGCAGCTACTTACACTGGCCAATCAATAGCACCTACTTATGCTGGCCCATCACTAGCAGCTACTTACACTGGCCCATCAGTAGCAGCCACTTACACTGGTCTGTCAATAGCAGCTACTTAAACTGGCCCATCAATAGCAGCTACTTACACTGGGCCATCAATAGCAGCTACCTAAACTGGCCCATCACTAGCAGCTACTTACACTGGCCCATCACTAGTAGCTACTTACACTGGCCCATTCTCTAGCAGCTACTTACACTGGCCAATCAATAGCAAATTCTTACACTGGCGAATCAATAGCATCTGCTTATACAGGCCCATCACTAGCAGCTCCTTACACTGGCCCATTAGTAGCCGCTACTTACACATGGCCCATCAATAGCAGGTACTTACACTGGCCCATCAATAGCAGCTACTTACACTGCCTATCAATAGCAGCTTCTTACACTGGCCCATCAATAGCAGCTACTAACACTGTCCCATAACTAGCAGTTGTTAACACTGGCCCATCACTAGAAGCAACATACACTGGCCCATCAATAGCAGCTACTTACACTTGCCCATCACCAGTAGCTACTTACAGTGGCCCATTCTCTAGCAGCTACAAACAGTGTCCCATCAATAGCAGCTACTTCACTGGCCAATCAATTGCATCTACTTATACTGGCCCAACACTAGCAGTTACTTACACTGGCACATCAATAGCAGCTACGACACTGGCCCATCACTAGCAGCTTTTTGTACTGGCCCTTCACTATTAGATACTTACCCTAGCCCATCAATATCAGCTACTTACACTGGCCCATCACTAAAACCTAGTTACACTAGCCCATCAATATCAGCTTCTGACACTGGTCCATTACTAGCAACTACTTATACTGGCCCGTCAGTAGCAGCTACTTACAGTGGCCCATCAATACCAGCTACTTACACTGGCCCCTCACTAGCAGCTGCTTACACTGGCCCATCAAAATCAGCTTCTGACACTGGTCCATTACTAGCAACTACTTACACTGTCCATCAGTAGCAGCTACCTACACTGGCCCATCAATAGCAGCTACTTACACTGCCCATAAATATCAGCTAATTACACTGGCCAATCAATAGCAGCTTCTTTTACTGGCCCATCAATAGCAGCTACTAACACTCACCCATCACTAGCAGCTGTTAACACTGGCCCATCACTAGAAGCAACTTCCACTGGCACATCAATAGCAGCTACTTACACTGGACCATCACTAGCAGCTACTTCCAATGGCACATCAATAGCAACTACTTATACTGGCCCGTCAGTAGCAGCTACTTACAGTGGCCCATCAATACCAGCTACTTACACTGGCCCCTCACTAGCAGCTGCTTACACTGGCCCATCACTATCACCTAGTTACACTAGCCCATCAAAATCAGCTTCTGACACTGGTCCATTACTATCAACTACTTACACTGTCCATCAGTAGCAGCTACCTACACTGGCCCATCAATAGCAGCTACTTACACTGCCCATCAATATCAGCTAATTACACTGGCCAATCAATAGCAGCTTCTTTTAGTGGCCCATCAATAGCAGCTACTAACACTCGCCCATCACTAGCAGCTGTTAACACTGGCCATTCACTAGAAGCAACTTCCAATGGCACATCAATAGCAGCTACTTACACTGGACCATCACTAGCAGCTACTTCCAATGGCACATCAATAGCAGATACTTACACTGGCCCATCACTAGCAGCTACTTACGCTGGGCCATCAATAGCAGCTACTTACACTGGCAAATCAATAGCAGCTAGTTACACTGCCCCATCACTAGCAGCTACTTACAGTGGCACATCAATAGGAGCTTCTAACACTGGCCCATCAATAGCAGCTATTAACCGTGGCCCATCACTAGCAGCTACTTAAATGGCCCATAGCTAGCAGCAATTTACACGGGCCCATCACTATCAGTTCCTTACACTAGTAGCTATTTACACTGGACCATCACTATGAACTAAGTACAGTGGCCAATCAATAGCAGCTACTTACACTGCCCCATCAAAATCAGCCACTTACACTGCCCATCAATATCAGCTTATTATGCTTGGCAATCAATAGCAGCTTTTTACACTGTCCCATCAATAGCAGCTACTAAAACTGGCACATCACTAGCAGCTGTTAACACTGGCGCATCACTAGAAGCAACTTACACTGGCACATCAATAGCAGCTACTTACACTTGCCCATCAATAGCAGATACCTACACAAGCCCATCACTAGCAGCTATTTACACTGGCCCATCACTAGTAGCTACTTACACTGGCCCAATCTCTAGCAGCTACTTACACTGGCCCATCAATAGCAGCTACTTACACTGGCCAATCAATAGCATCTACTTATGCTGGCCCATCACTAGCAGCTACTTACACTGGCCCATCAGTAGCAGCCACTTACACTGGTCTGTCAATAGCAGCTACTTAAACTGGCCCATCAAAAGCAGCTACTTACACTGGGCCATCAATAGCAGCTACCTAAACTTGCCCATCACTAGTAGCTACTTACACTGGACCCTCACTAGGAACTACGTACAGTGGCCCATCAATAGCAGCTACTTACACTGGCCTATCACAAGAAGCAACCTACACTGGCCCATCAATAGCATCTTCTTTCACTAGCCCATCACTAGCAGCTACTTACACTCACAAAAAAATAGCAGCTATTTAAAGTGGCCATTACTAGTAGCTACTTACACTGGCCAATTCTCTAGAAGCTACTTACAGTGGCACATCAGTAGCAGCTACTTACACTGGCCCATCACTAGTAGCTACTTACACTGGCCCATTCTCTAGCAGCTACTTACACTGGCCAATCAATAGCAAATTCTTACACTGGCGAATCAATAGCATCTGCATATACAGGCCCATCACTAGCAGCTCCTTACACTGGCCCATTAGTAGCCGCTACTTACACATGGCCCATCAATAGCAGGTACTTACACTGGCCCATCAATAGCAGCTACTTACACTGCCTATCAATAGCAGCTTCTTACACTGGCCCATCAATAGCAGCTACTAACACTGTCCCATAACTAGCAGTTGTTAACACTGGCCCATCACTAGAAGCAACATACACTGGCCCATCAATAGCAGCTACTTACACTGGCCCATCCCTAGCAGCTATTTGTACCTTCACTAGTAGCTACTTACACTGGCCCATTCTCTTGCAGCTACTTATGCTGGCCCATCAATAGCACCTACATACACTGGCCCATCACTAGCAGCTATTTGTACCTTCACTAGTAGCTACTTACACTGGCCCATTCTCTTGCAGCTACTTATGCTGGCCCATCAATAGCAGCTACATACACTGGCCCATCACTAGCACCTACTTACACTGGCCCATCAATATCAGCTACTTACACTGGCACATCACTAGCAGCTACATACATTGGCCCATCAATATTAGCTACTTACACTGGGCCATCAATAGCAACTACTTACTCTGGCCCATCAATAGCAGCTATTGACACTGACCCATCAACATCAGCTACTTAAATTTCCCCATCAATAGCAGATACTTACACTGGCACATCACTAGCAGCCATTTACACTGGCCCATCACTAGTAGCTACTTACAATGGCCCATTATCTAGCAGCTACTTACGCTGTCCAATCAATAGCAGGTACTTACACTGAAACATCACTAGTAGCTACTTACACTGGCCCATTCTCTAGCAGATACTTACACTGACAAATCAATAGCAGATACTTACACTGGCGAATCAATAGCATCTGCTTATACAGGCCCATCAATAGCAGCTGCTTACACTGGCCCATCACTATCACCTAGTTACACTAGCCCATCAAAATCAGCTTCTGACACTGGTCCATTACTAGCAACTACTTACACTGTCCATCAGTAGCAGCTACCTACACTGGCCCATCAATAGCAGCTACTTACACTGCCCATCAATATCAGCTAATTACACTGGCCAATCAATAGCAGCTTCTTTTACTGGCCCATCAATAGCAGCTACTAACACTGGCCCATCACTAGCAGCTGTTAACACTGGCCCATCACTAGAAACAACTTCCAATGGCACATCAATAGCAGCTACTTACACTGGACCATCACTAGCAGCTACTTCCAATGGCACATCAATAGCAGATACTTACACTGGCCCATCACTAGCAGCTACTTACACTGGCCCCTCACTAGCAGCTACTTACGCTGGGCCATCAATAGCAGCTACTTACACTGGCAAATCAATAGCAGCTAGTTACACTGCCCCATCACTAGCAGCTACTTACAGTGGCACATCAATAAGAGCTTCTAACACTGGCCCATCAATAGCAGCTATTAACCCTGGCCCATCACTAGCAGCTACTTACACTGGCCCATATCTAGCAGCAATTTACACTGGCCCATCAATATCAGTTCCTTACACTGGCCCATCACTAGTAGCTACTTACACTGGACCATCACTAGGAACTAAGTACAGTGGCCAATCAATAGCAGCTACTTACACTGCCCCATCAAAATCAGCCACTTACACTGCCCATCAATATCAGCTTATTATGCTGGCCAATCAATAGCAGCTTTTTACACTGTCCCATCAGTAGCAGCTACTAAAACTGGCACATCACTAGCAGCTGTTAACACTGGCACATCACTAGAAGCAATTTACACTGGCCCATCAATAGCAGCTACTTACACTTGCCCATCAATAGCAGATACTTACACAAGCCCATCACTAGCAGCTATTTACACTGGCCCATCTCTAGTAGCTACTTACACTGGCCCAATCTCTAGCAGCTACTTACACTGGCCCATCAATAGCATCTACTTATGCTGGCCCATCACTAGCAGCTACTTACACTGGCCCATCAGTAGCAGCCACTTACACTGGTCTGTCAATAGCAGCTCCTTACACTGGCCCATTAGTAGCCGCTGCTTACACATGGCCCATCAATAGCAGGTACTTACACTGGCCCATCAATAGCAGCTACTTACACTGCCTATCAATAGCAGCTTCTTACACTGGCCCATCAATAGCAGCTACTAACACTGTCCCATAACTAGCAGTTGTTAACACTGGCCCATCACTAGAAGCAACATACACTGGCCCATCAATAGCAGCTACTTACACTTGCCCATCACCAGTAGCTACTTACAGTGGCCCATTCTCTAGCAGCTACAAACACTGTCCCATCAATAGCAGCTACTTCACTGGCCAATCAATTGCATCTACTTATACTGGCCCAACACTAGCAGTTACTTACACTGGCACATCAATAGCAGCTACGACACTGGCCCATCACTAGCAGCTTTTTGTACTGGCCCTTCACTATTAGATACTTACCCTAGCCCATCAATATCAGCTACTTACACTGGCCCATCACTAAAACCTAGTTACACTAGCCCATCAATATCAGCTTCTGACACTGGTCCATTACTAGCAACTACTTATACTGGCCCGTCAGTAGCAGCTACTTACAGTGGCCCATCAATACGAGCTACTTACACTGGCCCCTCACTAGCAGCTGCTTACACTGGCCAATCAAAATCAGCTTCTGACACTGGTCCATTACTAGCAACTACTTACACTGTCCATCAGTAGCAGCTACCTACACTGGCCCATCAATAGCAGCTACTTACACTGCCCATCAATATCAGCTAATTACACTGGCCAATCAATAGCAGCTTCTTTTACTGGCCTATCAATAGCAGTTACTAACACTCACCCATCACTAGCAACTGTTAACACTGGCCCATCACTAGAAGCAACTTCCAATGGCACATCAATAGCAGCTACTTACACTGGACCATCACTAGCAGCTACTTCCAATGGCACATCAATAGCAACTACTTATACTGGCCCGTCAGTAGCAGCTACTTACAGTGGCCCATCAATACCAGCTACTTACACTGGCCCCTCACTAGCAGCTGCTTACACTGGCCCATCACTATCACCTAGTTACACTAGCCCATCAAAATCAGCTTCTGACACTGGTCCATTACTAGCAACTACTTACACTCTCCATCAGTAGCAGCTACCTACACTGGCCCATCAATAGCAGCTACTTACACTGCCCATCAATATCAGCTAATTACACTGGCCAATCAATAGCAGCTTCTTTTACTGGCCCATCAATAGCAGCTACTAACACTCACCCATCACTAGCAGCTGTTAACACTGGCCATTCACTAGAAGCAACTTCCAATGGCACATCAATAGCAGCTACTTACACTGGACCATCACTAGCAGCTACTTCCAATGGCACATCAATAGCAGATACTTACACTGGCCCATCACTAGCAGCTAATTACGCTGGGCCATCAATAGCAGCTACTTACACTGGCAAATCAATAGCAGCTAGTTACACTGCCCCATCACTAGCAGCTACTTACAGTGGCACATCAATAGGAGCTTCTAACACTGGCCCATCAATAGCAGCTATTAACCGTGGCCCATCACTAGCAGCTACTTAAATGGCCCATAGCTAGCAGCAATTTACACGGGCCCATCACTATCAGTTCCTTACACTAGTAGCTACTTACACTGGACCATCACTATGAACTAAGTACAGTGGCCAATCAATAGCAGCTACTTACACTGCCCCATCAAAATCAGCCACTTACACTGCCCATCAATATCAGCTTATTATGCTTGCCAATCAATAGCAGCTTTTTACACTGTCCCATCAATAGCAGCTACTAAAACTGGCACATCACTAGCAGCTGTTAACACTGGCGCATCACTAGAAGCAACTTACACTGGCACATCAATAGCAGCTACTTACACTTGCCCATCAATAGCAGATACCTACACAAGCCCATCACTAGCAGCTATTTACACTGGCCCATCACTAGTAGCTACTTACACTGGCCCAATATCTAGCAGCTACTTACACTGGCCCATCAATAGCAGCTACTTACACTGGCCAATCAATAGCATCTACTTATGCTGGCCCATCACTAGCAGCTACTTACACTGGCCCATCAGTAGCAGCCACTTACACTGGTCTGTCAATAGCAGCTACTTAAACTGGCCCATCAAAAGTAGCTACTTACACTGGGCCATCAATAGCAGCTACCTAAACTTGCCCATCACTAGTAGCTACTTACACTGGACCATCACTAGGAACTACGTACAGTGGCCCATCAATAGCAGCTACTTACACTGGCCCATCACAAGAAGCAACCTACACTGGCCCATCAATAGCATCTTCTTTCACTAGCCCATCACTAGCAGCTACTTACACTCACAAAAAAATAGCAGCTATTTAAAGTGGCCATTACTAGTAGCTACTTACACTGGCCAATTCTCTAGAAGCTACTTACAGTGGCACATCAGTAGCAGCTACTTACACTGGCCCATCACTAGTAGCTACTTACACTGGCCCATTCTCTAGCAGCTACTTACACTGGCCAATCAATAGCAAATTCTTACACTGGCGAATCAATAGCATCTGCATATACAGGCCCATCACTAGCAGCTCCTTACACTGGCCCATTAGTAGCCGCTACTTACACATGGCCCATCAATAGCAGGTACTTACACTGGCCCATCAATAGCAGCTACTTACACTGCCTATCAATAGCAGCTTCTTACACTGGCCCATCAATAGCAGCTACTAACACTGTCCCATAACTAGCAGTTGTTAACACTGGCCCATCACTAGAAGCAACATACACTGGCCCATCAATAGCAGCTACTTACACTGGCCCATCCCTAGCAGCTATTTGTACCTTCACTAGTAGCTACTTACACTGGCCCATTCTCTTGCAGCTACTTATGCTGGCCCATCAATAGCAGCTACATACACTGGCCCATCACTAGCAGCTATTTGTACCTTCACTAGTAGCTACTTACACTGGCCCATTCTCTTGCAGCTACTTATGCTGGCCCATCAATAGCAGCTACATACACTGGCCCATCACTAGCACCTACTTACACTGGCCCATCAATATCAGCTACTTACACTGGCACATCACTAGCAGCTACATACATTGGCCCATCAATATTAGCTACTTACACTGGGCCATCAATAGCAACTACTTACTCTGGTCCATCAATAGCAGCTATTGACACTGACCCATCAACATCAGCTACTTAAATTTCCCCATCAATAGCAGATACTTACACTGGCACATCAATAGCAGCCATTTACACTGGCCCATCACTAGTAGCTACTTACAATGGCCCATTATCTGGCAGCTACTTACGCTGTCCAATAAATAGCAGGTACTTACACTGGCACATCACTAGTAGCTACTTACACTGGCCCATTCTCTAGCAGATACTTACACTGGCAAATCAATAGCAGATACTTACACTGGCGAATCAATAGCATCTGCTTATACAGGCCCATCACTAGCAGCTGCTTACACTGGCCCATCACTATCACCTAGTTACACTAGCCCATCAAAATCAGCTTCTGACACTGGTCCATTACTAGCAACTACTTACACTGTCCATCAGTAGCAGCTACCTACACTGGCCCATCAATAGCAGCTACTTACACTGCCCATCAATATCAGCTAAATACACTGGCCAATCAATAGCAGCTTCTTTTACTGGCCCATCAATAGCAGCTACTAACACTGGCCCATCACTAGCAGCTGTTAACACTGGCCCATCACTAGAAACAACTTCCAATGGCACATCAATAGCAGCTACTTACACTGGACCATCACTAGCAGCTACTTCCAATGGCACATCAATAGCAGATACTTACACTGGCCCATCACTAGCAGCTACTTACGCTGGGCCATCAATAGCAGCTACTTACACTGGCAAATCAATAGCAGCTAGTTACACTGCCCCATCACTAGCAGCTACTTACAGTGGCATATCAATAAGAGCTTCTAACACTGGCCCATCAATAGCAGCTATTAACCCTGGCCCATCACTAGCAGCTACTTACACTGGCCCATATCTAGCAGCAATTTACACTGGCCCATCACTATCAGTTCCTTACACTGGCACATCACTAGTAGCTACTTACACTGGACCATCACTAGGAACTAAGTACAGTGGCCAATCAATAGCAGCTACTTACACTGCCCCATCAAAATCAGCCACTTACACTGCCCATCAATATCAGCTTATTATGCTGGCCAATCAATAGCAGCTTTTTACACTGTCCCATCAGTAGCAGCTACTAAAACTGGCACATCACTAGCAGCTGTTAACACTGGCACATCACTAGAAGCAATTTACACTGGCCCATCAATAGCAGCTACTTACACTTGCCCACCAATAGCAGATACTTACACAAGCCCACCACTAGCAGCTATTTACACTGGCCCATCTCTAGTAGCTACTTACACTGGCCCAATCTCTAGCAGCTACTTACACTGGCCAATCAATAGCATCTACTTATGCTGGCCCATCACTAGCAGCTACTTACACTGGCCCATCAGTAGCAGCCACTTACACTGGTCTGTCAATAGCAGCTACTTAAACTGGCCCATCAATAGCAGCTACTTACACTGGGCCATCAATAGCAGCTACCTAAACTGGCCCATCACTAGCAGCTACTTACACTGGCCCATCACTAGTAGCTACTTACACTGGCCCATTCTCTAGCAGCTACTTACGCTGGCCAATCAATAGCAAATACTTACACTGGCGAATCAATAGCATCTGCTTATACAGGCCCATCACTAGCAGCTCCTTACACTGGCCCATTAGTAGCCGCTACTTACACATGGCCCATCAATAGCAGGTACTTACACTGGCCCATCAATAGCAGCTACTTACACTGCCTATCAATAGCAGCTTCTTACACTGGCCCATCAATAGCAGCTACTAACACTGTCCCATAACTAGCAGTTGTTAACACTGGCCCATCACTAGAAGCAACACACACTGGCCCATCAATAGCAGCTACTTACACTTGCCCATCACTAGTAGCTACTTACACTGGCCGATTCTCTAGCAGCTACTTACAGTGGCCCATCAGCAGCAGCTACTTATATTGGGCCATCATTAGCAGCTACTGACACTGGCCTTTCACTAGCAGCTATTTACACTGGCCAATCACTAGTAACTACTTACACTGGCCCATTCTCTAACAGCTACCTATGCTGGCCCATCAATAGCAGGTTCTTACACTGGCCCATCCCTAGCAGCTATTTGTACCTTCACTAGTAGCTACTTACACTGGCCCATTCTCTTGCAGCTACTTATGCTGGCCCATCAATAGCAGCTACATACACTGGCCCATCACTAGCACCTACTTACACTGGCCCATCAATATCAGCTACTTACACTGGCACATCACTAGCAGCTACATACATTGGCCCATCAATATTAGCTACTTACACTGGGCCATCAATAGCAACTACTTACTCTGGCCCATCAATAGCAGCTATTGACACTGACCCATCAACATTTGCTACTTACATTTCCCCATCAATAGCAGATACTTACACTGGCACATCACTAGCAGCCATTTACACTGGCCCATCACTAGTAGCTACTTACAATGGCCCTTTATCTAGCAGCTACTTACGCTGTCCAATCAATAGCAGGTACTTACACTGGCACATCACTAGTAGCTACTTACACTGGCCCATTCTCTAGCAGATACTTACACTGGCAAATCAATAGCAGATAATTACACTGGCGAATCAATAGCATCTGCTTATACAGGCCCATCACTAGCAGCTGCTTACACTGGCCCATCACTATCACCTTGTTACACTAGCCCATCAAAATCAGCTTCTGACACTGGTCCATTACTAGCAACTACTTACACTGTCCATCAGTAGCAGCTACCTACACTGGCCCATCAATAGCAGCTACTTACACTGCCCATCAATATCAGCTAATTACACTGGCCAATCAATAGCAGCTTCTTTTACTGGCCCATCAATAGCAGCTACTAACACTGGCCCATCACTAGCAGCTACTTACACTGGCCCATATCTAGCAGGAATTTACACTGGCCCATCACTATCAGTTCCTTACACTGGCCCATCACTAGTAGCTACTTACACTGGACCATCACTAGGAACTAAGTACAGTGGCCAATCAATAGCAGCTACTTACACTGCCCCATCAGAATCAGCCACTTACACTGCCCATCAATATCAGCTTATTATGCTGGCCAATCAATAGCAGCTTTTTACACTGTCCCATCAGTAGCAGCTACTAAAACTGGCACATCACTAGCAGCTGTTAACACTGGCGCATCACTAGAAGCAATTTACACTGGCCCATCAATAGCAGCTACTTACACTTGCCCATCAATAGCAGATACTTACACAAGCCCATCACTAGCAGCTATTTACACTGGCCCATCTCTAGTAGCTACTTACACTGGCCCAATATCTAGCAGCTACTTACACTGGCCAATCAATAGCATCTACTTATGCTGGCCCATCACTAGCAGCTACTTACACTGGCCCATCAGTAGCAGCCACTTACACTGGTCTGTCAATAGCAGCTACTTAAACTGGCCCATCAATAGCAGCTACTTACACTGGGCCATCAATAGCAGCTACCTAAACTGGCCCATCACTAGTAGCTACTTACACTGGACCATCACTAGGAACTACGTACAGTGGCCCATCAATATTAGCTACTTACACTGGCCCATCACAAGAAGCAACCTACACTGGCCCATCAATAGCATCTACTTTCACTAGCCCATCACTAGCAGCTACTTACACTCACAAAAAAATTGCAGCTATTTAAAGTGGCCATTACTAGTAGCTACTTACACTGGCCAATTCTCTAGAAGCTACTTACAGTGGCACATCAGTAGCAGCTACTTACACTGGCCCATCACTAGTAGATACTTACTATGGCCCATTCTCTAGCAGCTACTTACACTGGCCAATCAATAGCAAATTCTTACACTGGCGAATCAATAGAATCTGCTTATACAGGCCCATCACTAGCAGCTCCTTACACTGGCCCATTAGTAGCCGCTACTTACACATGGCCCATCAATAGCAGGTACTTACACTGGCCCATCAATAGCAGCTACTTACACTGCCCATCTATAGCAGCTTCTTACACTGGCCCATCAATAGCAGCTACTAACACTGTCCCATAACTAGCAGTTGTTAACACTGGCCCATCACTAGAAGCAACTTACACTGGCCCATCAATAGCAGCTACTTACACTTGCCCATCACTAGTAGCTACTTACACTGGCCGATTCTCTAGCAGCTACTTACAGTGGCCCATCAGCAGCAGCTACTTACATTGGGCCATCAATAGCAGCTACTGACACTGGCCTTTCACTAGCAGCTATTTACACTGGCCAATCACTAGTAGCTACTTACACTGGCCCATTCTCTAACAGCTACCTATGCTGGCCCATCAATAGCAGGTACTTACACTGGCCCATCCCTAGCAGCTATTTGTACCTTCACTAGTAGCTACTTACACTGGCCCATTCTCTTGCAGCTACTTATGCTGGCCCATCAATAGCAGCTACATACACTGGCCCATCACTAGCACCTACTTACACTGGCCCATCAATATCAGCTACTTACACTGGCACATCACTAGCAGCTACAAACAATGGCCATTCAATATTAGCTACTTACACTGGGCCATCAATAGCAACTACTTACTCTGGCCCATCAATAGCAGCTATTGACACTGGCCCATCAACATCAGCTACTTACATTTCCCCATCAATAGCAGATACTTACACTGGCACATCACTAGCAGCCATTTACACTGGCCAATCACTAGTAGCTACTTACAATGGCCCATTATCTAGCAGCTACTTACGCTGTCCAATCAATAGCAGGTACTTACACTGGCACATCACTAGTAGCTACTTACACTGGCCCATTCTCTAGCAGATAATTACACTGGCAAATCAATAGCAGCTACTTCCACTGCCCATCAATATCAGCTAATTACACTGGCCAATCAATAGCAGCTTCTTTCACTGGCCCCTCAATAGCAGCTACTAAAACTGGCCCATCACTAGCAGCTGTTAACACTGGCCCACCACTAGAAGCAACTTACACTGGCCCATCAATAGCAGCTACTTACACTGGCCCATCACTAGTATTTACTTACACTGGCCCATTCTCTAGCAGCTAATTACAGTGGCCCATCAGAAGCAGCTACTGACACTGGCCTTTCACTAGGAGCTATTTACACTGGCCCATCACTAGTAGCTACTTACACTGGCCCATTCTCTAACAGCTACCTATGCTAACCAATCAATAGAAGGTACTTACACTGGCCCATCCCTAGCAGCTATTTACACTGGCCCATCACTAGTAGCTACTTACAGTAGCCCATTCTCCAGCAGCTATGACACTGGCCCATCACTTGCAGCTATTTGTACCTTCACTAGTAGCTACTTACACTGGCCCATTCTCTTGCAGCTACTTATGCTGGCCCATCAATAGCAGCTACATACACTGGCCCATCACTAGCACCTACTTACACTGGCCGATTAATAGCAGCAACATACACTAGTCCATTACTAGCTACTAATTACACTGGCCCGTCATTAGCAGCTACTTACACTGGCCCTTCAATATCTTCTACTTACACTGGCCCATCATTAGCTGGCTTAGGAAGGCCACCAAAAATTCTGAAATTTCCATCCCCAACTATAACATTTTCCGTCTAGATAGAACTGCCAAAGGGGGTGGAGTTGCAATCTACTGTAGAGATAGCCTGCAGAGCTCCATCATACTATCCAGGTCTGTGCCCAAACAGTTTGAGCTTCTACTTCTAAAAATCCACCTTTCCAGAAATAAATCTCTCACTGTTGCCGCTTGCTACAGACCCCCCTCAGCCCCCAGCTGTGCCCTGGACACCATATGTGAATTGATTGCCCCCCATCTATCCTCAGAGTTCGTACTGCTTGGTGACCTAAATTGGGATATGCTTAACACCCCGGCCATCCTACAATCTAAACTAGATGCCCTCAATCTCACACAAATTATCAACGAACCTACCAGGTACAACCCTAAATCCGTAAACATGGGTACCCTCATAGATATCATCCTGACTAACTTACCCTCTAAATACACCTCCGCTGTCTTCAACCAGGATCTCAGCGATCACTGCCTTATTGCCTGCGTCCGTAACGGGTCCGCGGTCAAACGACCACCCCTCATCACTGTCAAACGCTCCCAAAAACACTTCAGCGAGCAGGCCTTCCTAATTGACCTGGCCCAGGTATCCTGGATGGATATAGATCTCATTCCGTCAGTAGAGGATGCCTGGTTGTTCTTTAAAAGTAATTTCCTCTCAATCTTAAATAGACATGCCCCATTCAAAAAATACAGAACTAAGAACAGATATAGCCCCTGGTTCTCCTCAGACTTGACTGCCCTTGACCAGCACAAAAACATCCTGTGGCGTACTGCATTAGCATCAAATAGCCCCCGCGATATGCAACTTTTCAGGGAAGTTAGGAACCAATATACACAAGCAGTTAGGAAAGCAAAGGCTAACTTTTTCAAACAGAAATTTGCATCCTGTAGCACTAACTCCAAAAAGTTTTGGGACACTGTAAAGTCCATGGAAAATAAGAGCACTTCCTCCCAGCTGCCCACTGCACTGAGGCTAGGAAACACTATCACCACCGATAAATCTACAATAATCGAGAATTTCAACAAGCATTTTGCTACGGCTGGTCATGCTTTCCACCTGGCTACCACTACCCCGGCCACCAGCTCTGCACCCTCCGCTGCAACTTGCCCATGCCCCCCCCGCTTCTCCTTCACACAAATCCAGACAGCTGATGTTCTAAAAGAGCTGCAAAATCTGGACCCCTACAAATCATCTGGGCTAGACAATCTGGACCCTTTCTTTCTAAAACTAGCCGCCGAAATTGTCGCAACCCCTATTACTAGCCTGTTCAACCTCTCTTTCGTAACGTCTGAGATCCCCAGAGATTGGAAAGCTGCCGCGGTCATCCCCCTCTTCAAAGGGGGTGACACTCTAGATCCAAACTGTTACAGACCCATATCCATCCTGCCCTGCCTTTCAAAAGTTTTTGAAAGCCAAGTCAACAAACAGATCACCGACCATTTCGAATCCCACCGTACCTTCTCCGCTATGCAATCCGGTTTCCGAGCTGGTCATGGGTGCACTTCAGCCACGCTCAAGGTCCTAAACGATATTATAACCGCGATCGATAATAGACAGTACTGTGCAGCCGTTTTCATTGACCTGGCCAAGGCTTTCGACTCTGTCAACCACCGCATTCTTATTGGCAGACTAAATAGCCTTGGTTTCTCAAATGACTGCCTCGCCTGGTTCACCAACTACTTCTCAGATAGAGTTCAATGTGTCAAATCGGAGGGCCTGTTGTCTGGACCTATGGCAGTCTCTATGGGGGTGCCACAGGGTTCAATTCTTGGGCCAACTCTTTTCTCTGTGTATATCAATGACGTCGCTCTTGCTGCTGGTGACTCTCAGATCCACCTCTACGCAGACGACACCATTTTGTATACATCTGGCCCTTCATTGGACACTGTGTTAACAAACCTCCAAACGAGCTTCAATTCCATACAACACTCCTTCAGTAGCCTCCAACTGCTCTTAAACACTAGTAAAACTAAATGCATGCTCTTCAACCGAACGCTGCTTGCACCCGCCCACCCGACTAGAATCACTACTCTAGACGGGTCTGACCTAGAGTATGTGGACAACTACAAATATCTAGGTGTCTGGTTAGACTGTAAACTCTCCTTCCAGACTCACATTAAGAATCTCCAATCCAAAGTTAAATCTAGAATCGGTTTCCTATTTCGCAACAAAGCCGCCTTCACTCATGCTGCCAAACATGCCCTCGTAAAACTGACTATCCTACCGATCCTTGACTTCGGCGATGTCATTTACAAAATAGCCTCCAACACTCTACTCAGCAAATTGGATGTTGTCTATCACAGTGCCATCCGTTTTGTCTCCAAAGCCCCATATAATACCCACCACTGTGACCTGTACGCTCTTGTTGGCTGGTCCTCACTACATATTCGTCGCCAAACCCACTGGCTCCAGGCCATCTATAAATCACTGCTAGGCAAATCCCCGCCTTATCTTAGCTCATTGGTCACCATAGCAACACCCACCCGTAGTCTGCGCTCCAGCGGGTATATCTCACTGGTCATCCCCAAAGCCAACACCTCCTTTGGCCGCAATTCCTTCCAGTTCTCTGCTGCCAATGACTGGAACAAATTGCAAAAATCTCTGAAGCTGGAGACACTTATCTCCCTCACTAACTTTAAGCATCAGTTGTCAGAGCACCTTACCGATCACTGCACCTGTACACAGCCCATCTGAAATTAGCCCGCCCAACTACCTCATCCCTATATTGATATTTATTTTGCTCATTTGTACCCCAGTATCTCTATTTGCACATCATCTCTTGCACATCATTCCAGTGTTAATACTAAATTGTAATTATTTTGCACTATAGCCTATTTTATTGCCTTACCTCCATAACTTGCTAAATTTGCACACTTTATATTATATGTATTTCTGTTGTATTTTTGACTTTGTTTTGTTTTACCCCATATGTAACTCTGTGTTGTTGTGTTGTTTTTATCGCACTGCTTTGCTTTATCTTGGCCAGGTCGCAGTTGTAAATGAGAACTTGTTCTCAACTGGTTTACCTGGTTAAATAAAGGTGAAATAAAATAAATAAATAAAATTAGCTGCTACTTATAATGGGCCATCAATAGTAGTTACTTACACTGGCCCATCAATAGTAGCTACTTACACTGGCCCATCAATAGCAGCGACTTACACTGGCCCATCACTAGCAGCTACTTACGCTGGCCCATCAATATCAGCTACTTACAATGGCAAATCAATAGCAGCTACTTACACTGCCCATCAATATCAGCTAATTACACTGGCCTATCTATAGCAGCTTCTTACACTGTCCCATCTATAGCAGCTACTAACACTGGCCCATCACTAGTTGCTGTTAACACTGGCCTATCACTAGAAGCAACTTACACTGGCCCATCACTAGTAGCTACTTACACAGGCCCATTCTCTAGCAGCTACTTACAGTGGCCCATCAATAGCAGCTACTTACACTGGCCAATCAATAGCAGCTACTTACACTGGCCTATGAATAGCAGCTACTGACAATCAATCAATCAATTTTATTTTATATAGCCCTTCTTACATCAGCTAATATCTCGAAGTGCTGTACAGAAACCCAGCCTAAAACCCCAAACAGCAAAGTAATGCAGGTGTAGAAGCACGGTGGCTAGGAAAAACTCCCTAGAAAGGCCAAAACCTAGGAAGAAACCTAGAGAGGAACCAGGCTATGAGGGGTGGCCAGTCCTCTTCTGGCTGTGCCGGGTGGAGATTATAACAGAACCATGCCAAGATGTTCAAAAATGTTCATAAGTGACAAGCATGGTCAAATAATAATCAGGAATAAATCTCAGTTGGCTTTTCATAGCCGATCATTAAGAGTTGAAAACAGCAGGTCTGGGACAGGTAGGGGTTCCATAACCGCAGGCAGAACAGTTGAAACTGGAATAGCAGCAAGGCCAGGCGGACTGGGGACAGCAAGGAGTCACCACGGCCGGTAGTCCCGACGTATGGTCCTAGGGCTCAGGTCTCTCAGTTGGCTTTTCATAGCCGATCATTAAGAGTTGAAAACAGCGGGTCTGGGACAGGTAGGGGTTTCGTAACCGCAGGCAGAACAGTTGAAACTGGAATAGCAGCAAGGCCAGGCGGACTGGGGACAGCAAGGTGTCAGCATGCCCGGTAGTCCTGACGTATGGTCCTAGGGATCAGGTTCTCAGAGAGAAAGAGAGAACGAGAGAATTAGAGAGAGCATACTTAAATTCACACAGGACACTGGATAAGACAGGAGAAGTACTCCAGGTATAACCAACTAACCCCAGCCCCCCGACACATAAACTACTGCAGCATAAATACTGGAGGCTGAGACAGGAGCGGTCCGGAGACACTGTGGCCCCATCCGAAGAAACCCCCGGACAGGGCCAAACAGGAAGGATATAACCCCACCCACTCTGCCAAAGCACAGCCCCCGCACCACCAGAGGGATATCCTCAACCACCAACTTACAATCCTGAGACAAGGCCGAGTATAGCCCACAGAGGTCTCCACCACAGCACAAACCAAGGGGGGGCGCCAACCCAGACAGGAAGATCACGTCAGTAACTCAACCCACTCAAGTGACGCACCCCTCCTAGGGACGGCATGAAAGAGCACCAGCAAGCCAGTGACTCAGCCCCTGTAACAGGGTTAGAGGCAGAGAACCCCAGTGGAGAGAGGGGACACTGGCCTTTCACTAAAGCTATTTATACTGGCCCATTACTAGTAGCTACTTACACTGGCACGTTCTCTAGCCGCTACGTACGCTGGCCCATCAACAGCAGGTACTTACACTGGCCCTTCAATAGCAGCTACTTATACTTGCCCATCAATAGCAGATACTTACACAAGCCCATCACTAGCAGCTATTTACACTGGCCCATCACTATTAGCAACTTACACTGGTCCATTACTAGCAACTACTTACACTTGCCCATCAGTAGCAGCTACTTACTCTGGTCCCTCACTAGCAGCTACTTACATTGGCCCATCAATAGCAGCTACTTACACTGGCCCGTCAATAGCAGCTACTTACACTGGCCAATCAGTAGCAGCTATTTACACTGGCCCATCAATAGCACTTACTTACTCTGGCCCATCAATATCAGCTACTTACACTGGCCCATCAATAGCAGCTACTTACACTGGCCCAATACTAGCAATTACTTCCACTGGCCCATCATTAGCAGCTACTTACACTGGCCCATCAATGGCAGCTACTTACACTGGTCTATCAATATCTGCTACTTGCACTGGCCCATCATTAGCTGCTACTTATAATGGGCCATCAATAGTAGCTACTTACACTGGCCCATCAATAGTAGCTACTTACACTGACCCATCAATAGCAGCTACTTACACTGGCCCATCACTAGCAGCTACTTACGCTGGCCCATCAATAGCAGTTACTTACACTGGCAAATCAATAGCAGCTACTTACACTGCCCCATAAAAATCAGCTACTTACAATGCCCATCAATATCAGCTAATTACACTGGCCAATCTATAGCAGCTTCTTACACTGTCCCATCAATAGCAGCTACTAACACTGGCCCATCACTAGCAATTACTTACACTGGCCCATCATTAGCAGCTACTTACACTGGCCCACTACTAGTAGCTACTTACACTGGCACGTTCTCTAGCCGCTATGTACGCTGGCCCATCAACAGCAGGTACTTAAACTGGCCCTTCAATAGCAGCTACTTACATTTGCCCATCACTAGCAGCTATTTACACTGGCCCATCACTATTAGCAACTTACACCGGCCCATTCTCTAGCAGCTACTTACACTAGCCCAACAATAGCAGCTTCTTACACTGGCCATCACCAACAGCTACTTATACTGGCCCATCAATAGCAGCTACTTACACTGGCTCATCACAAGAAGCAACTTACTCTGGCCCATCATTAGCAGCTACTTACACTGGCCCATCAAAATCAGCTACTTACACTGCCCATCAATATCAGCTAATTACACTAGCCAATCAATAGCAGCTTCTTACACTGTGCCATCTATAGCAGCTACTAACACTGGCCCATCACTAGTTGCTGTTAATACTGGCCTATCACTAGAAGCAACTTACACTGGCCCATCACTAGTAGCTACTTACACTGGCCCATTCTCTAGCAGCTACTTACAGTGGCCCATCAATACTAGCTACTTACACTGGCCAATCAATAGCAGCTACTTACACTGGCCTATGAATAGCAGCTACTGACACTGGCCTTTCACTAAAGCTATTTATACTGGCCCATCACTAGCAGCTATTTACACTGGCCCATCACTATTAGCAACTTACACTGGCCCATCAATATCAGCCACTTACACTGGTCCATTACTAGCAACTACTTACACTTGTCCATCAGTAGCAGCTACTTACTCTGGCCCATCAATATCATGTACTTACACTGGCCCCTCACTAGCAACTACTTACACTGGCCAATCAGTAGTAGCTATTTACACTGGCCCATCAATAGCACTTACTTACACTGGCCCATCAATATCAGCTACTTACACTGGCCCAACAATAGCAGCTACTTACACTGGCCCATCACTAGCAATTACTTACACTGGCCCATCATTAGCAGCTACTTACACTGGCCCATCAATAGCAGCTACTTACACTGGTCCATCAATATCTTCTACTTACACTGGCCCATCATTAGCTGCTACTTACACTGGCAAATCAATAGCAGCTACTTACACTGCCCCATCAAAATCAGCTACTTACACTGCCGATCAATATCAGCTAATTACACTTTCCAATCTATAGCAGCTTCTTACACTGTCCCATCAATAGCAGCTACTAACACTGGCCCATAAATAGCAATTACTTACACTGGCCCATCATTAGCAGCTACTTACACTGGCCCATTACTAGTAGCTACTTACACTGGCACGTTCTCTAGCCGCTACGCACGCTGGCCCATCAACAGCAGGTACTTACACTGGCCCTTCAATAGCAGCTACTTACACTTGCCCATCACTAGTAGCTATTTACACTGGCCCATCACTATTAGCAACTTACACTGGCCCATTCTCTAGCAGCTACTTACACTGGCCCATCAATAGCAGCTTCTTACACTGGCCATCACCAACAGCTACTTATACTGGCCCATCAATAGCAGCTACTTACACTGGTCCATCACAAGAAGCAACTTACACTGGCCCATCAATAGCAGCTACTTACACTGGCCCATCACTAGCAGCTACTTACACTCGCCCATTCTCTATCAGCTACTTACAGGGGCCCATCAGTAGCAGCTACTTACATTGGGCCATCAATAGCAGCTACTGACACTGGCCTTTCACTTATAGCTACTTACACTGGCCCATTCTCTAGCATTTACCTATGCTGGCCCATCAATAGCAGGTACTTACACTGGCCCATCTTAGCAGCTATTTACACTGGCCCATCACTAGTAGCTACTTACACTGGCCCATTCTCTAGCAGCTATATACACTGGCCCATCAATAGCAGCTACTTACACTGGCCCATCAATAGCATCTAATTATACTGGCCCAACACTAGCAGCTACTTACACTGGCCCATCAGTAGCAGCTACTTACACTGGCCCATCAATTTCATGTACTTACACTGGCCCCTCACTAGCAGCTACTTACATTGGCCCATCAATAGCAGCTACTTACACTGGCCAATCAATAGCAGCTACTTACACTGGCCCATCAGTAGCAGCTACTTACACTGGCCCATCAATAGCAATGACTTACACTGGCCCATCAATAGCTGCTACTTACACTGGGCCATCAATAGTGGCTACTTACACTGGCCCATCAATAGCAGCTACTTACACTGGCCCATCAATAGCATCAAATTATCCTGGCCCAACACTAGCAGCTACTTACACTGGCCCATCAGTAGCAGCTACTTACACTGGCCAATCAATTTCATGTACTTACACTGGCCCCTCACTAGCGGCTACTTACACTGGCCAATCTATTGCAGCTTCTTACACTGTCCCTTCAATAGCAGCTACTAACACTGGCTCATCACTAGCAATTACTTACAATGGCCCATCATTAGCAGCTACTTACACAAGCCCATTACTAGTAGCTACTTACACTGGCACGTTCTCTAGCCGCTACGTACGCTGGCCCATCAACAGCAGGTACTTACACTGGCCCTTCAATAGCATCTACTTACACTTGCCCATCAATAGCAGCTACTTACACTGGCCCATCAATAGCATCTAATTATACTGGCCCAACACTAGCAGCTACTTACACTGGCCCATCAGTAGCAGCTACTTACACTGGCCCATCAATTTCATGTACTTACACTGGCCCCTCACTAGCAGCTACTTACACTGGCCAATCTATAGCAGGTTCTTACACTGTCCCATCAATAGCAGCTACTAACACTGGCCCATCACTAGCAATTACTTACACTGGCCCATCATTAGCAGCTACTTACACTGGCCCATTACTACTAGCTACTTACACTGGCACATTCTCTAGCCGCTACGTACGCTGGCCCATAAACAGCAGGTACTTACACTTGCCCTTCAATAGCAGCTACTTACACTTGCCCATCACTAGCAGCTATTTACACTGGCCCATCACTATTAGTAGCTTACACTGGCCCATCAATAGCAGCTTCTTACACTGGCCATCACTAACATTTACTTACACTGGCCCATCACAAGAAGCAACTTACACTGGCCCATCAATAGCAGCTACTTACACTGGCCGATCACTAGCAGCTACTTACACTCGCTCATTCTCTAGCAGCTACTTACAGTGGCCCATCAGTAGCAGCTACTTACATTGGGCCATCAATAGCAGCTACTGACACTGGCCTTTCACTAGCAGCTATTTACACTGGCCAATCACTTGTAGCTACTTACACTGGTCCATTCTCTAGCAGTTACCTATGCTGGCCCATCAATAGCAGGTACTTACACTGGCCTATCTCTAGCAGCTATTTACACTGGCCCATCACTAGTAGCTACTTACACTGGCCCATTCTCTAGCAGTTATATACACTGGCCCATCAATAGCAGCTACTTACACTGGCCCATCAATATCATCTAATTATACTGGCCCAACACTAGCAGCTACTTACACTGGCCCATCAGTAGCAGCTACTTACACTGGCCCATCAATTTCATGTACTTACACTGGCCCCTTACTAGCTGCTACTTACATTGGCCCATCAATAGCAGCTACTTACACTGGCCCATCAGTAGCAGCTACTTACACTGGCCCATCAATAGCAATGACTTACACTGGCCCATCAATAGCTGCTACTTACACTGGGCCATCAATAGTGGCTACTTACACTGGCCCATCAATAGCTGCTACTTACACTGGGTCATCAATAGTAGCTACTTACACTGGCCCATCACTAACAGCAACTTACACTGGCCCATCCATAGCAGCTACTTACACTGGCCTATCATTAGCAGCTACTTACACTGGCCCATCGATATCAGCTACTTACGCTGGCTCATCAATATCAGCTACTTACTCTGGCCCATCATTATCTACTACTTATATTGGGCCATCAATAGTAGCTACTTACACTGGCCCATCAATAACAGCTACTTACTCTGGCCCATCATTAGCAGCTACTTACACTGGCCCATCACTAGCAGCTACTTACACTAGCCCATCAATTTCAGCTACTTACACTGGCCCATCAATAGCAGGTACTTACACTGGCAAATAATTTGAAGCTACTTACACTGGCCCATCAATAGCTGCTACTTACACTGGCCCATCAATAGCTGCTACTTTCACTGGGCCATCAATAGTAGCTACTTACACTGGCCCATCACTAGCATCTACTTACACTGGCCCATCAATAGCTGCTACTTACACTGGCCCATCAATAGCTGCTACTTACACTGGCCCATCAATAGTAGCTACTTACACTGGCCCATCAGTAGCATCTACTTACACTGGCCCATCAATAGCAGCTATAGACACAGGCTAGATTTATGGCACGGGCCTTCGCTGCAAATTGTCATTAAAGTATTTTTCTTCTTCTAAGGAAGAGGGGAAGGAGGGAGGACCGAGGAGAGTAATGGATCATCATAACAAGGTGCATCATTCGAATAGATTTAGCCATCCCAATGGTTTAATTGCTGCCAATAAATTGTTTGTGTGTTTGTGTGCTTCTGTGAGGGAGGGAGGGAGGGAGGGAGGGAGGGAGGGAAAGAGGGAGAGGGGAGGGTTCTCCAATATTCCTCTCAGATAGGTTCATGCTGAAGAATCATTCAAAACAGCTCAATAGTAATCTTAACAGCCTTTTCAGGTGTGCAAATACAATTCACACCTGTGTTTCATGTAAGGTGTTTCCAAACTTAGCAAAGTAAATATGTCGCTGCACATAAGAAATCCATAAAGTGTTATAATGGTTTCTCTCAACAAGGATGGACATAAAGCTGTTTTTATTATATCTCAAACACTTATATTAAGTGCAAGGCCTCGGGATGTCGTAAAAAAAAAAAAGTTTTTATAAGTTTGTTATCTATATTATAAAGACCTGTATTGAAAGCTGTGATTTACCTCTGTTCAATGATGAGCTGGTTGAGACATGTGGTAGAGAGTCCTGTGGTAGAGTCCTGTGGTAGAGCTACCTGTGGTAGAGAGACCTGTGGTAGAGAGACCTGTTGTAGAGAGACCTGTGGTAGAGAGACCTGTAGTAGAGACCTGTGGTAGAGAGACCTGATGTAGAGAGACCTATGGTAGAGAGACCTGTAGTTGAGACCTGTGGTAGAGAGACCTGTTGTAGAGACGTGTGGTAGAGACCTGTGGTAGAGAGACCTGTGGTAGAGAGACCTGTAGTAGAGACCTGTGGTAGAGAGACCTGTTGTAGAGAGACCTGTTGTAGAGAGACCTGTTGTAGAGAGACCTGTGTTAGAGAGACCTGTGGGAGAGAGACCTGTGGTAGAGAGACCTGTTGTAGAGAGACCTGTGGTAGAGAGACCTGTGGTAGAGAGACCTGTAGTAGAGACCTGTGGTAGAGACCTGTGGTAGAGAGCTGTGGTAGAGAGACCTGTGGTAGAGAGACCTGTGGTTGGGACCTGTGGTAAAGAGACCTGTGGTAGAGACCTGTGGTAGAGAGACCTGTGGTAGAGAGACCTATGGTAGAGAAACCTGTGGTAGAGAGCTGTGGTAGAGACCTGTGGTAGAGACCTGTGGTATAGAGACCTGTGGTAGAGAGACCTGTGGTAGAGACACCTGTGGTAGAGAGACCTGTTGTAGAGAGACCTGTGGTAGAGAGACCTGTAGTAGAGACCTGTGGTAGAGAGACCTGTGGTAGAGAGACCTGTGGTAGAGACCTGTGGTAGAGAGACCTGTGGTAGAGAGCAGTGGTAGAGAGATCTGTGGTAGAGAGCTGTGGTAGAGACCTGTGGTAGAGAGACCTGTGGTAAAGAGACCTGTGGTAGAGAGACCAGTGGTAGAGACCTGTGGTAGAGAGACCTGTGGTAGAGAGACCCGTGGTAGAGAGACCTGTAGTAGAGAGACCTGTTGTAGAGAGACCTGTGGTAGAGAGACCTGTGGTAGAGAGACCTGTTGTAGAGACCTGTGGTAGAGAGACCTGTGGTAGAGACCTGTGGGAGAGAGCTGTGGTAGAGAGACCTGTTGTAGAGACGTGTGGTAGAGACCTGTGGTAGAGAGACCTGTGGTAGAGAGACCAGTGGTAGAGAGACCTGTGGTAGAGAGACCTGTGGTAGAGAGACCCGTGGTAGAGAGACCTGTGGTAGAGAGACCTGTTGTAGAGAGACCTGTGGTAGAGAGACCTGTAGTAGAGACCTGTGGTAGAGAGACCTGTGGTAGAGAGACCTGTTGTAGAGACCTGTTGTAGAGAGACCTGTGGTAGAGACCTGTGGTAGAGAGACCTGTGGTAGAGAGACCTGTTGTATAGAGACCTGTTGTAGAGAGACCTGTGGTAGAGAGACCTGTGGTAGAGACCTGTGGTAGAGAGACATGTGGTAGTTACCTGTGGTAGAGACCTGTGGTAGAGAGACCTATGGTATAGAGACCTGTGGTAGAGACCTGTGGTAGAGAGACCTGTGGTACAGAGACCTGTGGTAGAGAGACCTGTGGTAGAGAGACCTATGGTAGAGAAACCTGTGGTAGAGAGCTGTGGTAGAGACCTGTGGTAGAGAGACCTGTGTTAGAGACACCTGTGGTAGAGAGACCTGTTGTAGAGAGACCTGTGGCAGAGAGACCTGTAGTAGAGACCTGTGGTAGAGAGACCTGTGGTAGAGAGACCTGTGGTAGAGACCTGTGGTAGAGAGACCTGTGGTAGAGAGCAGTGGTAGAGAGATCTGTGGTAGAGAGCTGTGGTAGAGACCTGTGGTAGAGAGACCTGTGGTAAAGAGACCTGTGGTAGAGAGACCAGTGGTAGAGACCTGTTGTAGAGAGACCTGTGGTAGAGAGACCTGTGGTAGAGACCTGTGGTAGAGAGACATGTGGTAGTTACCTGTGGTAGAGACCTGTGGTAGAGAGACCTATGGTATAGAGACCTGTGGTAGAGACCTGTGGTAGAGAGACCTGTGGTACAGAGACCTGTGGTAGAGAGACATGTAGTAGAGACCTGTGGTAGAGAGACCTGTAGTAGAGAGACCTGTGGTAGAGAGACCTATGGTAGATAGACCTGTGGTAGATAGACCTGTAGTAGAGAGACCTGTTGTAGAGAGACCTGTGGTAGAGAGACCTGTGGTAGAGAGACCTTTTGTAGAGACCTGTGGTAGAGACCTGCGGTAGAGAGCTGTGGTAGAGAGCTGTGGTAGAGACCTGTGGTAGAGAGACCTGTGGTAGAGAGACCTGTGGTAGAGAGACCTGCCGTAGAGAGACCTGCGGTAGAGACCTGTGGTAGAGACCTGTGGTAGAGACCAGTGGTAGAGAGACCAGTGGTAGAGAGACCTGTGGTAGAGAGCTGTGTTAGAGAAACCTATGGTAGAGAGCTGTGGTAGAGACCTGTGGTAGAGACCTGTGGTAGAGAGCTGTGGTAGAGAGACCTGTGGTAGAGAGCTGTGGTAAAGACCTGTGGTAGAGAGACCTGTGGTAGAGACCTGTTGTAGAGAGCTGTGGTAGAGACTTGTGGTAGAGACCTATGGTAGAGACCAGTGGTAGAGAGACCAGTGGTAGAGAGACCAGTGGTATTGAGACCTGTGGTAGAGTCATGTGGTAGAGAGACCTGTGGTAGAGACCTGTGGTAGAGACCTGCGGTAGAGAGACCTGCGGTAGAGACCTGTGGTATAGACCTGTGGTAGAGAGACCTGTGGTAGAGAGCAGTGGTAGAGAGATCTGTGGTAGAGAGACCTGTGGTAGAGACCTGTGGTAGAGACCTGTGGTAGAGACCTGTGGTAGAGAGCTGTATCTGAACTTTTAGAAGTCTCTCCCTCTCATCCTGTCTCTTCTCTAAGTTCTCTCAAGGGATTTTTTCTTCAAAAGCCACTGCCTTCCTCAGTGAGAACATGCTATATTTGGAGGGGAAAAGTTTTGCAGTTTCGTCTACCTCTTTCTTCCCTTCATCATTTGTCTCTTTCTTCCTCCCTCGCTCAACCCCTCGGGGTAGAGAGTGTTGCGGGCTTGTTGTGGAGGTAGTTACTGTATTTTGTAGTGTTGGCTTCACCAGAGACCGCACACACACACACACACACACACACACACACACAACTTTGACGTCTACACCAGAGACCCAACCCGTGTTTTTCTCCAGCATCACAGAAAGCTCTCTTCAAACTTACACAAAGCTTCTGTAGCAGCTGAGCTCCTCTGAGTTTCTGTTTGGTCCAACAGTGGAGTTGAAGACTTGCAGTATCACACACCACCTGTTGAGGGTGCTCTAACTATTATAATAATCTGTTATTGAGCTGATATGGCATCTATATAGGGCTCTCTCTGTGTGTGTATATGTGTGTGTGTGTGTGTATGTGTGTGTGTGTGTGTGTTGGGCTGACTGAGTCCATGGCTGTTCTCAGATGGATGTCTAACCACGGTGACAGGTCTGATATTCTAAAGGTCACCCACGGCAACATGACTCAGCTGCCATCGGCTTGACAATCATCACAGCTGACCACCACGCACACACAAACACACACACACACACACACACACACACACACACACACAAACACACACACACACACACCCTCAGGTTGTCAGTGTGTTTGAGAAGGTCACTCCCCCTCACTCTGTGTTGTGTACTCTGACCTGGTGTGACAGAAAGGCTATTGACACATGCAGAGTTTTTTTTAAAGGTTGTTTCAGAATGGTTTTAGATCGCCCTTACTGTGTTGGTGACACATCACTGTACTCACCATACAAATACACCTTTATCACAAAGTGCTTTGGTTACTTTAAAAAGACCACCCTGATTCCTGATAACAGAGTTGGAACAAGTGTTCTATTGGAGTTAAGAACTGTGGAGACTCTCTGGTCTCCAGAGGTGGGACCAAGTCACTATTATTCCAGTCACAAGCAAGTCTCAAGTCACAAGGTTCGAGTCTCAAGTCGAGTCCAAGTCGTGCATTCTAAGAGCAAGTAAAGTCGAGTCGAGTCACAAGTTTTCAAGTCAAGCCTCAACAAAAAAATTTACACGCAACATTTTTGTCATTTAGCAGACGCTCTTATCCAGAGCGACTTACAGGAGCAATTAGGGTTAAGTGCCTTGCTTAAAGGGCACATCGACAGATTTTTCACCTAGTCGGCTCGGGGATTAGAACCAGCGACCTTTCAGTTACTGGCACAATGCTCTTACCCACTAAGCTACCTGCCGCCCCACTAAGCTACCTGCCGCAACGACTTGTTGAACTACAAATCTTTGTCTATTTAGTGAGGCTGCCAGAAAGCTCTTTTCATTATTTTGCATACAACAAATTTCGATTAGCCTATGTAATTGTAAAATAGGGACCTTGTAGCAGTCGTAAGGGCATTACATCAGCAGAAGGCAAGGCAGGTTGACGTGCTCAGAGTGTCGATTTTATTTACAGGTCTTAGTGATCCAATGGTGAAAGTGCCATATCATACAAAATATACAAGTAGATTTGCCAAATAAATACGGGTAATATCCCAAAAGAAATAGGACAGGTTAAGCCTGATAGAGGCTATCTGAACGGACACAGGTAGAGGGCAAGACTGCACAGCCTCCCCTGGAGAAAACAAATTGAATCTTTCTAACACAGGAACTCAGACAGGTAGGCTTACATTATATGAGCACTTGGCCCCCAGGACCATACAATCACCCAATTGGCTATTACAACCAATAAACTGGTTCTACAATGTAAAAGGCAATTTCCACATCCATTGTTACATTGGTACATTCGTCTTAATCAGACTTAATGATTATTAATGATATTTCAACACCATCCATACATAGAACAATCATTTTCTGTTATTCAACATTCTGACTCCAAAGCGTGGAGCACAGGCCACCTAGCCCATTTCCACACGCACTGGGGCGCACGTGCTCCTATTACACACAACCAGAATGACAGAGACAAAGGAATCAGACACACGGAACTCCGACATAACCCGGGAAATATGAACAAAAGAAAGCCATACATTTAATTAAATAAACCGAACTTCTACCTAATGAGTCTTGTGAATGTTCATGTGCACAATAAACATCGCGCCCACTCAGAGGGTAAGAAATGGTTGGTTAAATGAAAATGTATCGTAGGCTTATCAAACATGAAACAGAAATGTCTATGTGTTGCAATAAACGATACGGAGATGTAATGATGATTAAAAAATAAAAAATAAAATAATAATTTTACCTTTATTTAATGAAACGCTAGCAATTATTGGAGTATTAGATGGAATATAGATATACCACATAGGCCCTATGCATTTAAATGTGTGAAAGCAAGAGCAAACATTTCAACAAGATTAAAAAAACACTCTCCACTGGTGAGAGTTTGGAGAGCACAAGCCTATGGTTCGTCTTGCCACAGTAATAATTCATTTTAAACAATTTCCAAATCCAAGATCATAAGTAAATTATCAATTTCAATCAATTGTTACATACCAAAATACCAGTAGGCCTATGCTAGTAATTGTTGCTCCATTGCTGATGAGATTGCAAAGTAAAGAGTTACAATTTTTTATCACCAAACAGTTTTTGGAGCTGCATATTCATTTATCATGGCAATCCTCTCTTCCTATAATTTAACGTTTGCACTACACCCGAGCATATAGCTGTACAGAAAATCAGCAATCTGTTTGCTAGCTCACCACCATGACCTGTGTTGATTGACAGTTTGCTGGTCCAATCAGAGTGCCGAGTTTGCCTTTCACTAGCCAATCTGTTGCAGTTCTTTTTTTGCAAGGGCGGTGCTGCGGCTACTGTCTCTGGCTGCCTGTAGATTAATCCACATAGACTCAGTCCACAAAATGAGTGACAAAACATCAGAGATGTTCACAAGTCTTTGAGGTAGAGTCCAAGTCAAGTCTCAAGTCTTTTAGGGCCAAGTCTTAGTCAAGTCTCAAGTCTTTTAGGGCCAAGTCTAAGTCATGTCTCAAGTCCCTTTTGGCAATGGCTTTCTGCCTGCTGTGGGTTAGGTCTATAAACCCTGTAAATTATTTGAATAGACTCTTGTTCATTAGGCCATACTTGTATGAAAGAAAGCACATCATGCACTATTTAAATAAAAACGTATTTTTATTTTATTTTTTAATGTAGACAGATTACATTAATAAAAGTAATTGCACCAGATATTGAAAAAAACAAACATAACATTTTAAAGTGCATGGTATTTTGTGGCAGACATTGTCTATATTTCACTTCATTCTGTCACACAAACAGAACATCTGGAGGTGAGGGAAGATAAATGACAAGTATGAATGTAAACCAAAATGACTGACAACTGTTCAATAACTGCACTACTAAAGTATCCTATATATTTAGTGTAATGACCTTTATCCCTAAAATATACTTACTGACCTGGACACTTAACAACAGAAATACAATTTCCTGTAACAAGTAGCAAATTACGTCCTGTGCCCTAAGACAGAGAACATTTCTGTTGCAGACAGGTTACATTTCAGAAAGGTCAAGTTTGTCAGCGTTCTTGCACTGAGCCTGGCACATGATGAGGCCTACATGACTAAACACTCTCTCCACTGGGGCACTGGTGGCAGGCACAGCCAACACTGTCATTGCTACCTGCTTGAGCCTTGGAAAGTCTTTTGTATGGATTCTCCAAAAATCCAAGCAGTCAACTTCATTTTCATCAGAAGATACTTGATTGTAGCGAATAATCTCTGCTCTGACAGATGACTTTATGTCTCTTTTCTTCTTGCTGATCTTGTTGCGGTAGCCAGAAAATAGTCTGGAGGTTTTGGCAGGTGGTGCTTGTTCTTCTTCTCCACTACTGCTCTCCGTAACGGTGACTTTCCGTGCCTCAGCCAAAACAAGGTCTGAAACATTCATAAAATGATGTATATGATCAAGAATATAACAGTATACATTATATATGGGTCCAACAGTGCAGCCATTATGTATACATTGTCACCAAATGGAAGTTTTGTTGCCTGTTCATCCGAGTGCTCCATTCTGACATTCACAAACACCCCCTGGAATCGATGTTTGAGTGACTGCTGTATTGCTTTTACTGACTGACTAGGTGACGACTTGTGCTCAGTATACTTTGCAGATGATAGTTGAGTGACAGTACACAAGGAAGGGCAGCACTGAGAGTCACCACGTTCTCCCCCTGAGGAAAGTCGGTGGCCTCTACAAAAGGGTCCAAAATGTCCACTAGCTCCAATAGCTGGCTCCATTCCCTTGGTGATAAGCAGAGCTCCTTGTGTCCTTGGGCCTCAAGTAGAGTATTGAGGCTTTGTTGATTCCGATTGGTGACTGCTTTAACAAGGCAGAGGATGGAATTCCATCTGGTAGACACAGGAGCAGGGATACTACGATTTGCTCCAAACTCAGCTTCAAATGCTTCTTTCAGACCACAGGTAGTATGTAGTAAGCTGCAAAGTCTAGTTACCTTAGCCATCACACTGTTTATGATTTTTGTTTCCTTTAGTCCATCTCTAATCACCAATTGTAATGAATGGGCAAAGCACTGTAAGCGCTGTTGCCTGCAGTTGGTTTGGATAGTTTCAACATCAGCATTGTACTCTTCACCAAATTCTTCCCATAGGCTGGGGTTATCCACATCATCATCATCATCATCATCATCATTGCTTGCTTTGGGGAAACAAACTGTGAAGGCCTTTTTCATATTTGCAGCATTATCACATATGGTATAATCTAATTTATGTTTTATGCCCAAATTATCACATATTACTTCAAGTGTATCACTGATTCTTTCCCCAGTGTGTGACCCTGTGAATCTATCACAGCTCAACAGAACTGACTCCAGTCTGGGAGTTTTTTTCTCTTCCATGGCCATGTAATGGGCTGTTACTCCCATGAAGCTCCTCATGGTCCTGTCAGTCCATATATCTACAGTGACAGACACTGATTCTGACTTCTCTAGGGCACTTTTGATTGTAGTCATGCAGGCGCCTGGTCAACGTGGGCCTACTTACTGGTCTATATTTATCACCTACCACTGACATGAAATGCCTAAAGTGAGGGTTGTCCACTAAGGATATAGGCAGGTTGCAGGAAATGATCAGGTCTTGCAGTAGAGCCTCTGTTATGGCCTTCTGCCTGGGGTGGCCCTGTCCTTCTGTCCCTGCGCTGGCCACTTTGCTTTGCAGAATTCAGTGAACCTGCAGATGAACAACATGATGGATAGTTGTTGCTGACTTGAAATGGATGTACAAGGACACAAACAAATATATATCATCTATGGGATTTTTCAGCAGAAATATCCAAGAATGGGCATGCTTTGAACTCTCGTTTTATACTAAGTTACTTCCTAGGACCAGGCTACAACAGAAAGTATATTAAATCTCAGAGTGATATGCATATCGCTGAGATGTAACTCAATAATCTCTGCTAACAAGTAGGCCTAGATATCTGACAACCCACCTCTTAACCTTTCAAGAAATATTCAACAGTAATACATTTCCAGTTAGCTAAAAGATGACACACAAGAAAGCAAACTATATCAAGCTGGCATCTGCTAAACAGGCTATTATTAGTCTAACCACATTGTAACGTTGTTAGCTAGCTAGCCTAACTGACCTTTCGAGGTGAGTTTTCAAATGTCGGATGTAGTTGCGCCAGCATCTTTAATGTTAATTCCACAAGTTTTGCAAACAGCATTTCGTTTTTTTGCCACTGGCATTATACTGCAGGTTCTTGTAACAAAATGTAATAACGAAAGCCTCACCACCTGATGACATTGTTGCTGATTACGATTGTTTAGCTGTAGTACTACAGTGACGTACAAATGACGCAGACGTTCTAGAACGCTTTTCATCCCTCTTTATTAAATGACTTTCTCTGTTTTACAATGCCGCCTGTTCCATGTTATCTGACAGAATGCACAACAAAACTTATCCCAGTACTGACTTGCATTGTTCACGAGTCTCTCATCTAGAGTCCAAGTCAAGTCTCAAGTCAATTGATCACGAGTCTAAGTCAAGTCGCAAGTCATTTTCTTTGTGACATAAGTGCGACTCGAGTCCGAGTCTCAGACTCGAGTTTCCATCTCTGCAAAACATTACAAAAACCTGGCCAGATAAGTTCAAGTCATCAGTTTCAAGTCAAAGTCGAGTCCCGAGTCTTGAGGCTCCAAGTCCAAGTCCAGTCTCAAGTCATTAAATGTGTGACTCCAGTCCAAGTCATGTGACTCCAGTCAGACTCCAGTCCAAGTCATGTGACTCCAGTCCACAACTCTGCTGGTCTTATTGTTGATTTGTTTTGTTTTGACCAATGCAGCATTTGATTGGTTTTTCGGCCTTGGTTTTTGTCCACAGACTTTCACATTTTGGGTTAATTTAACATAAAACAGACCATCAGGTCTCTGGCTGTGTGACTCAGGCAGAGAAGAGTACTTAAGTGACTGTACTGTGTGTGTGTGTGTGTGTGTGTGTGTGTGTGTGTGTGTGTGTGTGTGTGTGTGTGTGTGTGTGTGCATGCATGCGTGTGTAATCAGGGGTCTAAGTGACTGTAGTGTTCTCAGACATAACAAACTAAAGGCCCTGGGTAGAGAAGGACTTGGTGATGTTTTCTGTTGTTTGGCCTAAAGTACTTTTCACCGACTGCACTTATTCCCCATCGGTCCCTCTGACCTCCCCTCTACGCTTCCTGGTTATTTCTGCTTCTAAAGCCTATTTTCTTGCTCTTGACAAACACATAGAAAAAAATACAGCACTGTTTTACTTGACTGTAAAAACCCAACAGAATGGGGACATTAGGATGTCCTTCTCTCCATGTTAAGTAGGTCCTATCCACAGGGGCTTGTTGCTGTTTTGAGTGTCCTGACATCACCTAGGTGACCGTTATTAGACTTCATGGTTCACCATGGTACACATTTTTTATTTATTTTGGCTGCTCTTAAGTTTTGCTCTTTCATATTTTGTTAACATTACACAATCAATTAATGTTTTATGGCGGAATGTAATTGTCTCTTAGAATGTACTTAACTCGGTGGAACTCGATGTGCACCAGATTCATTAATGTAGAAATGAACTGACCAAATTTTGTTTGGTCAAAGAGTTCGTATTTTTGGGGGCAGAGCTCATTAGAATAATATCCAGCATGCTCTGCAACCATACATTTGTACATTTTGGTCATTTAGCAGACACTTTTATCAAGACCGACTTAAGTCAGCTCATTCAACTAAGGTAGGTAAACAACCACATGTAAAAAGTAAAACGTTTATGTGACCGTTACTGAGAATGTCATTGTAGTTAAACTGGTCTGTTGGTTAGTCATCTGTTCCTTAAGCCCTGCTGGCTTAGGAGCTGGTGGAGAAGTGCATGGATGAGCAAGAAGCAGATGGGAGCGCAAAGCTCCCTACTGAAATCTGCACTATACCTTTGTTAATTAGAAATGAAACTTTTGAATGTAAAGAAGTGAATTGTTAATTTAGGATGAATGCAACTCAAAGAGCTAGAACTGACACAATTGATTCATTTGGAAGGTACTTGAAACATGATTACCTGAATACATTTTGTCAATCTGATATAATCATTTCAAATGATTATTTGTCAATTCAATAGTTTTTCAATAACACAATTCATTGAAGTAGATCTGTATTAATAATTGTGACCCGTTTCAGGAAGCTAGGCATATGTCACACAACACTACTTCAGAGGAGAGGCATTTGAACGTCTTTTAATTTAATGTAATTTTTTTATCAAAATGCTTTTTTGGCAGAAATGCCTTCTGGAACATGTGAACTTTCATGTGCCTTAATAACCAAATTGTATTCCATCTGTAAATATGAATACAATTGTTAACCTCTTAAGGCCCAAGCTGTTTTTTTACATGCATTTTTTATTTATCTTTGCTATTTGGGCTTATTGGAACCTAATTAGAATAAAAACGAAGTATCATCTTTTGATATGATGTACTTTTAGAGAAAAATGATGTCCACATATGTGGATTCATGGTCCGAATTGCATTAGGCTAACATTTTCAACACAACTAATTTAAGTATGTATGTATGTATTTAGTGATTTAATTGTTATTTATTTCATTGGGACCATGTACAGCTTTTTAGCTGCATCAGAGCTAGCTTTTTTCCCATTTTACGTGTGTGCATGTTTACAAGCATATTAGCTGTTTCGAGGAGCCTCAGTCCATAAGTACACTTACGTGTACTTCATGTTTAGCGACCTACAAAGTTGCTAGTTTTACACTTTTTTTTTCAAATTTGCATGTCATGACAAATATACAAGGCTTTTATAAATATCTAAATCACAATAAGCCATGAAATATGACAGAACTTCTACACAATTGTGGACATAAGAGCTAAAAAGTGCTGTCCACGTATGTGACCACTAAGCCCTAGGAGGTTAAATACAAAAATATATGCATTTACTACTATAAGTCGCACTGGATAAGAGCATCTGCTAAATGACTCAAATTTAAAAAAAGTTAAATGTTAAATTACGAGCCTAGTTGGTTTAGTCACGGAAAAAGATAGGGACCTTCCCGCTAGCCATGATTGGCTGAAATAACGGATGGGCTGGACATGCCGGGAGATGAGTTTGGATTGGTCTGCCATGTAGCACGCTTCTGTCTATAACATGAGCTGCTCAGTATGTGTTGATAATCCTTTCTACCACAGCTTTTTTTAAAGATATAATGTTAGCCATCAAGAACTACAACATTTTTGCTACTTTTCTCAAAAAGATTGATGCCCTGAATTTAGCAGGCGCTATCGAAAGTTCAGTTGGAAAAAGTTGTGATGTCCTACTTTCTTCACACTCCACGGTCAGTGTGAACCGGAGTGACTTGACACAACGCTGGCCAAACAAGACGTAGCTACAAACAAAACTGAGTTAAATGGTTCCAGTCTGCCGTGAAGTGTTCATCCATGTATACGGGTAAGAGTCTAACTACATTTTCAGATATTACACGTTTCAAATTTTGTCAAAAAGTAATTTTCATTGCAAGTTGAAGCATACTGTTAGCTAGCTAGCAAACATTAGCTTGTTGGCTCGCTAGCTAACGTTACGTGTATCATCTGTGTATTAATATTATTCAAATCAGAAATGTATTTGCATTGCTAGTTATAGCTTAATGTTAGCAAGCTAGCTAACATTGAACTTAGTTGGTTAGCTTTAGCTACCTGCAGATTCATACTACAGCTATGACAGTCAGTTTGTATTGGTAGTATTATGAGTTGGGATTATGCCGGTTAATTGTTTAGCTAGCTAGCTAGCTACATTTCTAAACAAAAGACTCCACTTCGCCAGATGATTACATGACCCATCAAGTTAGCCAGGTGTGTCTGGGTGTGATTATGGCCATCTATTGTATTTGATGTGTACATGTCTAGACAATAGTGACCCATCCACTTAGCTAGATGTAGCTGGGGGGTGGTTATAGCATTTCTTTCATATGACCCATCAATTTAGACAAGTGTGTCTGGGTAAGAGTCATCTAATAATTATAAAATATTTATAAAATATTTTTATCTGGACATTTTCTGTTTTTGATATTACTTCTATGCAAATATGCAAGTAACCATTTCACTGTACTGTTTACACCTTTTGTATCCTGTGCATGTGACAAATAAACGTAGATTTTATTTGATATAGTGTGTGTTTACCAGAGATGGTACTGTGAAGAACAACATGGCCTGCACCAAAGTCAGATTAGGATATAGGCCAAGGACTAGATAAAGTGTATTTTTACCTGGAGTTTTTCCTTATTGTAGGCTACTACTTATACCACTTTTAGTCTTGAAATCTTTGGTTGTTTACTACACTACGCACTCTGTTTAGCACATGGCCTCAGATGTGAGTCCTTAAAGAGATGGGTGGGGCTAAGGCTTAAGAGGGTGTGAACGATGCTGAATGGGTGTAGACAAAGAAGAGCTCTCCAGTAGGTGTACCCAAACATTCAAGGGCCATTTTCTCAAAAGTGGGGTTACACGTTTATCAACTTTCTAAGCAGAATTACTTTCCCATTTTTCCTCAACTGCACTGTATGATATACCATTTTCTAGCTCTGAGTCTCTACTTTTACCCAATGTAAAAAACACTCTTTCAAATGTTGCTACATAGGACCAAAACCAGGTGGTGGGTCACAATTTCATGTAAAAATAACCTGTGTCCATTAGGTGTAACTACCTACCAAAATTGAATGAAGTAGATCCAAATATTTGTTGTTATTGTTGAGTGTAACAGTGATGAGTCGCCATCACATATTACCCAGCATGCTCAGTGTCAAGTGTGACCTTTGTTCACCTACAGGCGGTGTGTGTTTGACAGGGAATCTGTCATTCACATTAAAGATTCAGCTGGTTCATCTTTGAGAACAGAGAGAGGCAGAGAATGAGAGGCTGGTGTATGTGTTTGTGTACAGTGCATTCGGAAAGTATTCAGACCCCTTCCCTTCACATTTTGTGAAGTTACAGCCTTATTCCATAATTTATTAAATTAATTTTTTCCCTCATCAATCTGCACACAATACGCCACAATGACAAAGCGAAAACAGGTTTTTTGAAATGTTTGCAAATAAAAAACAGAAATACCTTATTTACATAAGCACCTTTGCTATGAGACTCGATATGGAGCTCAGGTGCATCCTGTTTCCATTGGTCATCCTTGAGATGTTTCTACAACTTGATTGGAGTCTACCTGTGGTATATTCAATTGATTGGACATGATTTGGAAAGACACACACCTGTCTATATAAGGTCCCACAGTTGACAGCGCATATCAGAGCAAAAACCAAGCCATGAGGTTGAAGGAGTTGTTCGTAGAGCTCCGAGACAGGTTTATGTCGAGGCACAGATCTAGGGAAGGGTAGCAAAACATTTCTGCAGCATTGAAGGTCCCCAAGAACACAGTGGCCTCCATCATTCTTAAATGGAAGAAGTTTGGAACCACCAAGACTCTTCCTAGAGCTGGCCGTCCGGCCAAACTAAGCATTTGGGGGAGAAGGGCCTTGGTCAGGGAGGTGACCAAGAACCCGATGGTCACTCTGACAGAGCTCTAGAGTTCCTCTGTGGAGATGGGAGAACCTTCCAGAATGACAACCATCTCTGCAACACTCTACCAATCAGGTCTTTATTGTAGAGTGGCCACTCCTCAGTAAAAGGCACATGACAGCCCACTTGGAGTTTGCCAAAAGGCACCTAAAGGACTCTCAGACCATGAGAAACAAGATTATCTGGTCTGATGAAACCAAGATTGAACTTTTTGGCCTGAATGCCAAGCGTCACGTCTGGAGGAAACCTGGCACCATCCCTACGTTGAAGCATGGTGGTGGCAGCATCATGCTGTGGGGATGTTTTTCAGCGGCAGGGACTGAAAGACAAGTCAGGATCGAGGTAAAGATGAACGGAGCAAAGTATAGATAGATCCTTAATAAAAACCAGCTCCAGATCGCTCAGGACCTCAGACTGGGGCGAAGTTTCACCTTCCAACAGGACAACAACACTAAGCACACAGCCAAGACAATGCAGGAGTGGCTTTGGGACAAGTCTCTGAATATCCTTGAGTGGCCCAGCCAGAGCCCGGACTTGAACCCGATCAAACATCTCTGGAGAGACCTGAAAATAGCTGTGCAGCGACGCTCCCTATCCAACCTAACAGAGCTTGAGAGGATCTGCAGAGAAGAATGGGAGAAACTCCCCAAATACAGGTGTGCCAAGCTGGTAGTCACTGCCAAAGGTGCTTCAACAAAGTACTGAGTCTGAATACTTATGTAAACGTGATATTTCCGTTTTTTTCTGTCATTATGGGGTATTGTGTGTAGATTGATAAGGGTAAAAAAAAATTGTAATCAAATTTTGAATCAGGCTGTAATGTAACAAAATGTGGAAAAATCAAGGGGTCTGAATACTTTCCGAATGCACTGTATGTGTGCGTGTGTCTGTGTGTGTGTGTGTGCGATTGTCAGTAGTCCCATCAACATGTCAGCTCTATCACTTCCTATTGATCGTCAGAGAGGTCAGGCCAAGTTCACACTGACATCACCACGTAAATAAATACTATTCTGAGAGAGAGAGAGGGAGAGAGAGAGGGGGGGAGAGAGAGCGAGAGAGGGGGGGGGAGGGGGAGAGTGCGTTAGAAGAACTTTCTTCTTTTGTTTGTTTTCTGCAACAAACCGCTGAGACCCCTGCCTACTTACCTTTCCTCTCAACCTTTCCTTCATCTCCACAGGTAAACACACACCTTCATGGTTCTCCCCTGTGTTCCAACCGCCTCAGCTCCAGAGTGTGTCTGTCTATGGTAGCCTGGAGAGACTCAAATAAAGAAAACCACAACTATTTCAGAGTTATTGACATATTCCTAAAAGCTTGTGACTATGAGTTAGGATCAATCTGCTGCACTTTATTTTAGTATTCCAAGACAGCCTGAGGGAGAGCTGAATTTCTGAGGGGAAAAAGGGCCAAAGAAAGAGTGTGTGTGTGTTTATACAGGTACGATGTGTTTGTAGGAAAGCGAGAAAGAGAGATAGATGGGAAATGGCAAGATAGTGTTTTATATACACCAACCCAACTTCCTCACACATGCATCACCCCTCATCTCTTTCTCCTCTCTGTGATTCTGTCCAGCTCATAGCCTGTTAAGGCAGAGAGGCTGTGTGATTCTGTCCAGCTCATAGCCTGTTAAGGCAGAGAGGCTGTGTGATTCTGTCCAGCTCATAGCCTGTTAAGGCAGAGAGGCTCTGTGATTCTGTCCAACTCATAGCCTGTTAAGGCAGGGAGGATGTGTGATTTTGGTTTTCCAGTCGTGTCATTAAACAGTGTTGAGACTGGGGCTGCATCCCAAATGGCACCTTATTCCCTTTCTAGTGTGCCAAGTACCACGCAGATCCAGGCTCAGGGTGCATCCCAAATGGCACCCTATTCCCTTTATAGTGTGCCACTTTTGACCATGGCCCATAGCGCACTGTATAGGGAATAGGCATTTGGGACCCACTGTGAGCCTGCATGGTATTTGGTATAGAAAGCAGACCTAGCTGTTGTAATGCCCCTGGACAGGAGAGCTGATAGAGACCATAACTGCAGCTATGAAAACCACTTAATCAATTTCACATTTGGACAGAATGTAATTTGCAGAAGCCACGCCAACATGCACACATGAACACATGCACTCATGAACACACGCACGAACACACAGACAGAAGCACAAATGCACACAAATACACACAAACACACACACTCCTTATCAGCCTCCTCCAGCGCAGCGCCGCTGTCAGATAGAGATGGCTGTGTGTTATTTTTGAAAAAGTCAGAGTGGAGGAAAACAGGAGGGAGAGATGGAGAGAGAGAGATGGAGAAAGAGGAAGAGAGAGGAGATACTGTAGCCTCTCAACCCCTCCATGCCATCTCTGTATGATGGATTACTCTCTCCTCTTCGCTCCTGTGTTGTCATCTCCACAGCCGTGTGTGTTTACTGCTGAGTACTGTTACACCATCCACTCTACAGACAGCTAGTGCAACAACAGAGCAGCAAGCAATGCAACCAGTCCTTAGATCCCATCCTGTAAGAGTACAGCTTTGGTATGCTGATAAAGGCATCTCAGCTGGGTTCATCTAAAGCAAAGGAACTCTTAAAGCATTCGTTCTAGCACCAACTAGGACTTCACCAGTGCAGCCAACATAATAGCCAGGCCTTAAATCCCATCCTGGAAGAGGGCAGTGTGATGACAAATGGATATGTCCAGGCTATGACCACATGTCTGTGGTCCATATTGATTGTTGTGTCTCTGTGTGTGGTCAGTGGTTGAGCGGTTTAAACAATCACTCTGTACACTAGGGTTGCAGTCAGACATATGCAGCAGTACAATAACACACAATAAAATAAAGTTTTCTATCAGTGAAACCTCCTCCTTCAGTGTGATATTTGAGATCTTTCAAACTTACAAGTATGCTAACTCACGCAGACCTGTGCTTATCTATCTCTGTGTGTTACGGATGAATGTCACATGCACACGCGCGCACATTTATTTTTATTTTTATTTATTTAAACAGGGATTCACATTGAGATTAAATATCTCTTTTACAAGAGAGCCCTGTATACATTACAATAAAAACAGAATAATAAAACAACATACACATATATGTGTAGAAAACAATATAATTCAGCACACAGTAAACCAAAATAAACATATTGAATAAAAGCAAATCACATTCAACTACATAGAGGTCCTCAATCAATCATTTAAACTGCCTGAGTGGCACCAGCACATCTAACTGCAGTGAACTCTGCAGATTGTTCACAAATTAGGGGCAAAAAAAACAAAAGTAGATTTTCCCAAATCTGTGGAGACTGAAGGGATCTCCAGTGTTATCCATTCCTGAGAATGGGTTTGGTAACATGTGATTCTTAACTTAATTAATTAAGTTACATATAGAGGGAGTTTCTGTAAGATTGCTTTGTAAATAAATAAAAGAGAATGCAGCTCTCTTCTTACAGACAGAGAGGTCCATCCCACATTTTTACACAGACTACAATGATGAGTCCTAAAATTGTCACCTGTGATAAAACGCATTGCGGAATGGTAGACTGCGTCCAAGGGTTTCGAAACAGAGGTCGCCACACACACACACACACACACACACACATATACACACATATACACACACACACACACACACACACACACACACACACACACACACACACACACACACACACACACACACACAGCTAAAGAGAAAAAATACATGCTAGCTCTGTGAAGAAGGGATGAAGTACACCTCCATCCCACACATTCAGACCCATTCATCTGTCTGTTCTATATCCCTTCATTCCTCTCCTCCATGCTAAGAGAGAGAGAGAATATGAGGGATGGAAGGAGGGAGCGAGGGATGTGGTGGTGCTGAATGAGGGTGGTTGAGAGAGAGAGGGAGAGAAGCACCAACACCACATTCATCAGCTTCAGGTCTCCCATCCAGAGATCAACCCAGCCTAGCTTCAGGTCTCGCATCCAGGGATCAACCCAGCCTAGCTTCAGGTCTCCCATCCAGGGATCAACCCAGCCTAGCTTCAGGTCTCCCATCCAGGGATCAATCCAGCCTAGCTTCAGGTCTCCAATCCAGGGATCAACCCAGCCTGGCTTCAGGTATCCCATCCAGGGATCAACCCAGCCTAGCTTCATGTCTCCCATCCAGGGATCAACCCAGCCTAGCTTCAGGTCTCCCATCCAGGGATCAATCCAGCCTAGCTTCAGGTCTCCAATCCAGGGATCAACCCAGCCTAGCTTAAGGTCTCCAATCCAGGGATCAACCCAGCCTAGCTTCAGGTCTCCAATCCAGGGATCAACCCAGCCTAGCTTCAGGTCTCCCATCCATGGATCAACCCAGCCTAGCTTCAGGTCTCCCATCCAGGGATCAACCCAGCCTAGCTTCAGGTCTCCCATCCAGGGATCAATCCAGCCTAGCTTCAGGTCTCCCATCCAGGGATCAACCCAGCCTAGCTTTAGGTCTCCCATCCAGGGATCAATCCAGCCTTGTTTATCTTAGCATCATAGTATCACAGGGTGGCATGACTGCTGGCTGAACTTGAACCAATAGAACCTCCACAGGTGACTGAACAGACGAGGGGTTCTCCTAACACCACAGGTGATTGAACAGACAGGAGGGGTTCTCCTAACACTACAGGTGACTGAACAGACAGGATGGGTTCTCCTAACACTACAGGTGACTGAACAGACAGGATGGGTTCTCCTAACAGTACAGGTGACTGAACAGACAGGAGGGGTTCTCCTAACACTACAGGTGACTGAACAGACAGGAGGGGTTCTCCTAACACTACAGGTGACTGAACAGACAGGAGGGGTTCTCCTAACACTACAGGTGACTGAACAGACAGGAGGGGTTCTCCTAACACTACAGGTGACTGAACAGACGAGGGGTTCTCCTAACACTACAGGTGACTGAGCAGACAGGATGGGTTCTCCTAACAGTACAGGTGACTGAACAGACAGGAGGGGTTCTCCTAACACTTCAGGTGACTGAACAGACGAGGGGTTCTTGTGGTCTGCCACTCTCAGGATGTAACATGGTTGTCTTGAGACGCAATTAAGAATGAATTTCACAGGTACGTGTCACGGTTTCGGCCGAGGCTGCCTCTCTTCCTTGCTCGGGCAGGCTTCGGCGGTCGTCGTCCCCGGAGTACTAAATCAAATCAAATCAAATTTTATTGGTCACATGCGCCGAATACAACAGGTGCAGACATTACAGTGAAATGCTTACTTACAGCCCTTAACCAACAGTGCATTTATTTTAAACAAAAAAGTAAGAATAAAACAACAACAAAAAAGTGTTGAGAAAAAAAGAGCAGAAGTAAAAAATAAAGTGACAGTAGGGAGGCTATATATACAATAGAATAAAGTGACAGTAGGGAGGCTATATATACAGGGGGGTACCGTTGCATAGTCAATGTGCGGGGGCACCGGCTAGTTGAGGTAGTTGAGGTAATATGTACATGTGGGTAGAGTTAAAGTGACTATGCATAAATACTTAACAGAGTAGCAGCAGCGTAAAAAGGATGGGGTGGGGGGGCAGTGCAAATAGTCCGGGTAGCCATGATTAGCTGTTCAGGAGTCTTATGGCTTGGGGGTAGAAGCTGTTGAGAAGTCTTTTGGACCTAGACTTGGCACTCCGGTACCGCTTGCCGTGCGGTAGCAGAGAGAACAGTCTATGACTAGGGTGACTGGAGTCTTTGACAATTTTGAGGGCCTTCCTCTGACACCGCCTGGTATAGAGGTCCTGGATGGCAGGGAGCTTTGCCCCAGTGATGTACTGGGCCGTACGCACTACCCTCTGTAGTGCCTTGCGGTCAGAGGCCAAGCAGTTGCCATACCAGGCGGTGATGCAACCAGTCAGGATGCTCTCGATGGTGCAGCTGTAGAATTTTTTGAGGATCTGAGGACCCATGCCAAATCTTTTTAGTCTCCTGAGGGGGAATAGGCTTTGTCGTGCCCTCTTCACGACTGTCTTGGTGTGTTTGGACCATGATAGTTCGTTGGTGATGTGGACACCAAGGAACTTGAAGCTCTCAACCTGTTCCACTACAGCCCCGTCGATGAGAATGGGGGCGTGCTCAGTCCTCTTTTTTTTCCTGTAGTCCACAATCATCTCCTTTGTCTTGGTCACGTTGAGGGAGAGGTTGCCACTGTTTGCCACTGTTGTATGTTTCGTTGTTCGTTTGGTTTTGTCTGTTTGTTGTACACCTGTTATCGTTTAGTGTTCATTATTGTGTCCTATAAGCTCTCGTTGTGGTTGTCATGTGTTGTGTATGATTGAACCTACTGTCGTTAGTCTGTGCTTCGTTTTTCCTCCTCTGTGTTTGGAGAGGGTTTTCGCACGTTGTGTGCGCATTTTGTGATTACTGTTGTTTTACGCCTGTGTGCGTAACGATCGTCTCCGGCCTCGTTTGGCTCATATTTTGAGTTGTGTTTACTAAAGTCTGTTGGACTAAGTTTCTGCGTCCTGCGCCTGATTCCTGCACCACACCCACCTACAGCACCTACTGACAGTACGGCAGTCACAAATCACCCGGAACACACGCCACACACACACGCATGTACATACGCACACACACACAAACACACACACAGACACAAAAGCCAACATGAAATAAGTAATCCACTGTGGAGAAGAAAAAAAGGCAATTATTAATTAATTCAGTTTGCGTCGGGCTGAATGGAGGTTCACATTGTCTCGTTTCTTCCGAGGAAATATTTGCGGCTGCCGCGTGTGTCGCCGGGCTAGCGACTAGTGTAATTACCATCCATTATGTTAGATGATTTGAAAGTAAGAAGCAATGTGGTCGACTGTGTCACAGGCTGGTCCATTATTCTGTCAGAGAACGCGACAGAACAACAATCTATTGTATCTAATAAATTAGAAACCCACGCAGCCTTCTGTGGGTTTATATTTGTCACAGTGTTGACTTCCCCTTACCATCACACACTGGAGCACGGAGGAATTAGTATTGTATTGACGAGGAAATGACATCCTGTCATGTTAGAGTTATACCCTGCAGTTTACTTGTCTGCTCTTCTTTGTGGTTTTATCCTTTACCTTCAGGGGGTTGTATCAACGGCCCTTTGGGTAATTGAGGACAATTATCAGATGTTTCTGTTGTGTTTGTTTTTACCATGTTTGATTCCACTTGGGAAACTTTTGTTTGACGTGTCCCTGTTTGCCCTTGGTTCATCTAAGCACTTATTGTCACTCAGTGTTAGTGGTTTGTGCTCACAGCATGTAAGCAGTTCAAACACTAATTTAGGCCTAGATGAAATCATATTAAGCGTTAGCCAGCGATAGCAGACATCGGCATAGCGGATATTTTGGCGGAGGTGGAACTGTGTTGGAGCCGTGAATTTGGTCAGCAGCTGCTCTTGCGATCATTGTCACGAAGCCACACCCACCTCATCCATGTTAGAATTTCAGAACGAGAAATTGTAGGCTATATATAAATAAATAAAATCATTCAACAAAATAATGAGGATTTCTATAATCCTAATGGAGGTGTAGATTACATCTGACATTCCAGTGTTCCAACTTGTAAATATGGCTGCATGGGATTTCTGTTAATGTGACTCCGTGCAGCCAATGGCAATGTCCGCTTTAGGTATGATGCCGGGAGCCACTTGTGGATTTGACAGCTCTAACGCAGTTCCACCTCTGACACGTCAAAACAACCGCTGTGCGAATGTCGGCTAAAACGGGTCTGATCGAATAGAGCCCAAAGATTTCTGACTATTTGAGCAATGGGTAACCACGTTTCCATCCACAGTTTTCATGTCATACTGTATAAAAAAACTTCACGACAGCTGTGATGGAAATAGGACTTTTTGGTACAATTTTATAAATCCCGACAGGTCATTTGTTCATTTGACATGGTGGGATCTTTTTGTGTCTGAAAAATTTATTATGCGAGAAATGACGGTGGAAACGCCTTAATGCACAAATATTGATATAATAACCAATCATATCGAAGTAAACTTGGAGTCATAAGATGATATGGTCTGTGGTCCTCCCACTACGACTTGGGTAAGCATGCAGTTTATTAGGCTACAGATGAAATAAGTTATGATGAACTTCACAGGGTGATGAAAGCGCACAGTGATCTTGATGCTCCTTTCTGCTAAATATCGAGGGTCTTATTCTGGTGACATGATGACCGATGCTTAACTGTCGTTCGACAAATAAAAACATTCTTGCTCTTATCCTCAATAATCTCATCATGTAGACTAGCCTACCCTCCTCAATAATCTCATCATGTAGACTAGCCTACCGTCCTCAATAATCTCATCATGTAGACTAGCCTACCCTCCTCAATAATCTCATCATGTAGACTAGCCTACCCTCCTCAATAATCTCATCATGTAGACTAGCCTACCCTCCTTAATAATCTCATCATGTAGACTAGCCTACCCTCCTCAATAATCTCATCATGTAGACTAGCCTACCCTCCTCAATAATCTCATCATGTAGACTAGCCTACCCTCCTCAATAATCTCATCATGTAGACTAGCCTACCCACACAACCTACCTGCACTGCACTGCATCTGCCAGCTGTTGCTAGAGCGCACGTGTCAAGACCAGAGTAGGCACATTTGCTATTTAACGCAACAGTTTTTGTGACAAAATTATTGTTACAGTTGAAAATGTGATGGAATCACATTGAACTTTGTGAGGTCATCACACACTGATTGTTATCTGCAACAAGTCAGTTTGGTGGAAACACACCATTGGTGGGAAAATTTGCATATTTTCTTTATGCGGATTTTAGAATATGTGCACGAAAATCTGTCGCCAATTGGATGGAAATCTAGCTAGTAACAACATACACTGAGTGTATAAAACATTAGGAACACCTTCCTAATATTGTTTCGCACCCCTCTTTTGCCTTCAGAACATAATCAATTTGTCGGGGCATGGACTCTACAAGGTGTTGAAAGCGTTCCACAGGGATGCTGGCCCATGTTGACTCCAATGCTTCCCACAGTTGTGACCAGTGGGTTGGATGTCCTTTGGGTGGTGGACCTTTCTTGATACACACGGGAAACTGTTGCGCATGAAAAACCCAGCAGCGTTGCAGTTCTTGACACACTCAAACCAGTGATCCTAGCACCTACTACCATACCCTGTTCAAAGGCACTTACATATTTTGTCTTGCCCATTCACCCTCTGAATGGCACACATAAACAATCAATGTCTCAATTGTCTCAAGGCTTATTAATCATTCTTGAAACTGTTTCTGCACCTTCATCTACACTGATTGAAGTGGATTTAACAGGTGACATCAATAAGGGATCATAGCTTTCACCTGGATTCACCTGGTCAATCAAAGTCATGGAAAGAGCAGGTGTTCCTAATGTTTTGTCCACTCAGTGTATAATCAACATGCCACTATTTTCTCCTCTTTTATAATCTTTCTCTCTAACTTTTCTTTCTTCGTATCTCTCTTCTCCTCTTCCACTCCACTCCATCTCTTCTCTTCTCCTCTTCCACTCCATCTCATCTCTTCTCCCCTTCCATTCCATCTCTTCTCCTCTTCCACTCCATCTCTTCTCTTCTTCTCTTCCACTCCATCTCTTCTCTTCTTCTCTTCCACTCCATCTCTTCTCTTCTCCTCTTCCACTCCATCTCCTCTCCTCTTCCACTCCATCTCTTCTCTTCTCCTCTTCCACTCCATCTCTTCTCTTCTCCTCTTCCACTCCATTTCTTCTCTTCTCCTCTTCCACTCCATCTCTTCTCCTCTCCTCTTCCACTCCATCTCTTCTCCTCTTCCACTCCAGCTCTTCTCCTCTCCCCTTCCACTCATCTCTTCTTTTCTCCTCTTCCACTCCATCTCTTCTCCTCTTCCACTCCATCTCTTCTCTTCTCCCCTTCCACTCAATCTCTTCTCCTCTTCCACTCCATCTCTTCTCCTCTTCCACTCCATCTCTTCTCCTCTCCCCTTCCACTCAATTTCTTCTCCTCTTCCACTCCATCTCTTCTCCTCTTCCACTCCATCTCTTCTCCTCTTCCACTCCATCTCTTCTCTTCTCCTCTTCCACTCCAGCTCTTCTCCTCTCCCCTTCCACTCATCTCTTCTTTTCTCCTCTTCCACTCCATCTCTTCGCCCCTTCCACTCATCTCTTCTTTTCTCCTCTTCCACTCCATCTCTTCTCTTCTCCCCTTCCACTCAATCTCTTCTCCTCTTCCACTCCATCTCCTCTCCTCTTCCCCTCCATCACTTCTCCTCTTCCACTCCATCTCTTCTCCTCTTCCACTCCATCTCTTCTCCTCTTCCACTCCATCTCTTCCACTCCATCTCTTCTCATCTTCCACTCCATCTCTTCTCCTCTTCCACTCCATCTTTTCTCCTCTTCCACTCCATCTCTTCTCCTCTTCCACTCCATCTCTTCTCCTCTCCGCTTCCACTCAATTTCTTCTCCTCTTCCACTCCATCTCTTCTCCTCTTCCACTCCATCTCTTCTCCTCTTCCACTCCATCTCTTCTCCTCTTCCACTCCATCTCCTCTCCTCTTCCACTCCATCTCTTCACCTCTTCCACTCCATCTCTTCTCCTCTCCCCTTCCAATCAATTTTTTCTCCTCTTCCACTCCATCTCTTCTCCTCTTCCACTCCATCTCCTCTCCTCTTCCACTCCATCTCTTCTCCTCTCCTCTTCCACTCCATCTCTTCTCCTCTTCCACTCCATCTCTTCTCTTCTCCCCTTCCACTCAATCTCTTCTCCTCTTCCACTCCATCTCCTCTCCTCTTACACTCCATCACTTCTCCTCTTCCACTCCATCTCTTCTCCTCTTCCACTCCATCTCTTCTCCTCTTCCACTCCATCTCTTCTCCTCTTCCACTCCATCTCTTCTCCTCTCCTCTTCCACTCCATCTCTTCTCCTCTTCCACTCCATCTCATCTCTACTCCTCTTCCACTCCAGCTCTTCTCCTCTCCCCTTCCACTCATCTCTTCTCTACTCCTCTTCCACTCCAGCTCTTCTCCTCTTCCACTCCATCTCTTCTTTTCTCCTCTTCCACTCCATCTCTTCTCCTCTTCCACTCCATCTCTTCTCCTCTTCCACTCCATCTCTTCTCTTCTCCCCTTCCACTCAATCTCTTCTCATCTTCCACTCCATCTCTTCTCCTCTTCCACTCCATCTCTTCTCTTCTTCTCTTCCACTCCATCTCTTCTCCTCTTCCACTCCATCTCTTCTCTTCTCCTCTTCCACTCCAGCTCTTCTCCTCTCCCCTTCCACTCATCTATTATTTTCTCCTCTTCCACTCCATCTCTTCTCCCCTTCCACTCATCTCTTATTTTCTCCTCTTCCACTCCATCTCTTCTCTTCTCCCCTTCCACTCAATCTCTTCTCATCTTCCACTCCATCTCTTCTCCTCTTCCACTCCATCTCTTCTCTTCGCCTCTTCCACTCCATCTCTTCTCCTCTTCCACTCCATCTATTCTCTTCTCCTCTTCCACTCCAGCTCTTCTCCTCTCCCCTTCCACTCATCTATTATTTTCTCCTCTTCCACTCCATCTCTTCTCCCTTTCCACTCATCTCTTATTTTCTCCTCTTCCACTCCAGCTCTTCTCCTCTCCCCTTCCACTCATCTCTTCTTTTCTCCTCTTCCACTCCATCTCTTCGCCTCTTCTACTCCATCTCTTCTCTTCTCCTCTTCCACTCCATCTCTTCTCCTCTTCCACTCCATCTCTTCTCCTCTCCGCTTCCACTCAATTTCTTCTCCTCTTCCACTCCATCTCTTCTCCTCTTCCACTCCATCTCTTCTCCTCTTCCACTCCATCTCTTCTCCTCTTCCACTCCATCTCCTCTCCTCTTCCACTCCATCTCTTCTCCTCTTCCACTCCATCTCTTCTCCTCTCCCCTTCCAATCAATTTTTTCTCCTCTTCCACTCCATCTCTTCTCCTCTTCCACTCCATCTCCTCTCCTCTTCCACTCCATCTCTTCTCCTCTCCTCTTCCACTCCATCTCTTCTCCTCTTCCACTCCATCTCTTCTCTTCTCCCCTTCCACTCAATCTCTTCTCCTCTTCCACTCCATCTCCTCTCCTCTTCCACTCCATCACTTCTCCTCTTCCACTCAATCTCTTCTCCTCTTCCACTCCATCTCTTCTCCTCTTCCACTCCATCTCTTCACCTCTTCCACTCCATCTCTTCTCCTCTTCCACTCCATCTCTTCTCCTCTCCTCTTCCACTCCATCTCTTCTCCTCTTCCACTCCATCTCATCTCTACTCCTCTTCCACTCCAGCTCTTCTCCTCTCCCCTTCCACTCATCTCTTCTTTTCTCCTCTTCCACTCCATCTCTTCTCCTCTTCCACTCCATCTCTTCTCTTCTCCTCTTCCACTCCATCTCTTCTCCTCTTCCACTCCATCTCTTCTCCTCTTCCACTCCATCTCTTCTCTTCTCCCCTTCCACTCAATCTCTTCTCATCTTCCACTCCATCTCTTCTCCTCTTCCACTCCATCTCTTGTCTTCTCCTCTTCCACTCCATCTCTTCTCCTCTTCCACTCCATCTCTTCTCTTCTCCTCTTCCACTCCAGCTCTTCTCCTCTCCCCTTCCACTCATCTATTATTTTCTCCTCTTCCACTCCATCTCTTCTCCCCTTCCACTCATCTCTTATTTTCTCCTCTTCCACTCCATCTCTTCTCTTCTCCCCTTCCACTCATTCTCTTCTCATCTTCCACTCCATCTCTTCTCCTCTTCCACTCCATCTCTTCTCTTCTCCTCTTCCACTCCATCTCTTCTCCTCTTCCACTCCATCTATTCTCTTCTCCTCTTCCACTCCAGCTCTTCTCCTCTCCCCTTCCACTCATCTATTATTTTCTCCTCTTCCACTCCATCTCTTCTCCCTTTCCACTCATCTCTTATTTTCTCCTCTTCCACTCCAGCTCTTCTCCTCTCCCCTTCCACTCATCTCTTCTTTTCTCCTCTTCCACTCCATCTCTTCTCCTCTTCCACTCCATCTCTTCTCTTCTCCTCTTCCACTCCATCTCTTCTCCTCTTCCACTCCATCTCTTCTCCTCTTCCACTCCATCTCTTCTCTTCTCCTCTTCCACTCCAGCTCTTCTCCTCTCCCCTTCCACTCATCTCTTCTTTTCTTCTCTTCCACTCCATCTCTTTTCTTCTCCCCTTCCACTCAATCTCTTCTCCTCTTCCACTCCATCTCTTCTCCTCTTCCACTCAATCTCTTCTCTTCTCCTCTTCCACTCCATCTCTTCTCCTCTTCCACTCCATCTCTTCTCTTCTCCTCTTACACTCCATCTCTACTCCTCTTCCACTCCAGCTCTTCTCCTCTCCCCTTCCACTCATCTATTATTTTCTCCTCTTCCACTCCATCTCTTCTCCTCTTCCACTCCATCTCTTCTCTTCTCCTCTTCCACTCCATCTCTTCTCCTCTTCCACTCCATCTCTTCTCCTCTTCCACTCCATCTCTTCTCTTCTCCTCTTCCACTCCAGCTCTTCTCCTCTCCCCTTCCACTCATCTATTCTTTTCTCCTCTTCCACTCCATCTCTTCTCCCTTTCCACTCATCTCTTCTTTTCTCCTCTTACACTCCATCTCTTCTCTTCTCCCCTTCCACTCAATCTCTTCTCCTCTTCCACTCCATCTCTTCTCCTCTTCCACTCCATCTCTTCTCTTCTCCTCTTCCACTCCATCTCTTCTCCTCTTCCACTCCATCTCTTCTCCTCTTCCACTCCATCTCTTCTCTTCTCCTCTTCCACTCCAGCTCTTCTCCTCTCCCCTTTCACTCATCTATTATTTTCTCCTCTTCCACTCCATCTCTTCTCCCCTTCCACTCATCTCTTCTTTTCTCCTCTTCCACTCCATCTCTTCTCTTCTCCCCTTCCACTCAATCTCTTCTCCTCTTCCACTCCATATCTTCTCCTCTTCCCCCTTTCTTCTCCATCTCTCAATCAATCTTCGCTATTGTTGTTGTTTCACAGTTCCTCTCTGTGTTGTTTAAATTGCATCAGCGTTAAAGACTCCAGGAGAAAATAACAAAAGAAGAAGAAAGAATAGAACAGATAGCCCAAGGGATGAAGAGAGAGATCCTAGAGCCCTGGAGATGAAGAGAGAGATCCTAGAGCCCTAGAGATGAAGAGAGAGATCCTAGAGCCCTAGAGATGAAGAGAGAGATCCTAGAGCCCTAGAGATGAAGAGAGAGATCCTAGAGCCCTAGAGATGAAGAGAGAGATCCTAGAGCCCTAGAGATGAAGAGAGAGATCCTAGAGCCCTAGAGATTAAGAGCTTTTCACTTTCACTTCACGGGCAAAATAAGTTCACTACAAAGATAGGAAAAATAAAAAATAAATAAATAAATGGCTCTCCCCTCCAATCTGTCTCCAAATTAAAAACAGTATTTCCCCTTGTTTATTTAGAGACCCTGTCATACTGTCATGTGTTAGTGTCGGTGTTCTAACTTCACTTCAGTTATTGAAACAAAGTAAATCAAGTATACTGCAAGAGCATGAAGACGACATGAAACAGAAAACAATATAAATTATTCAAGTAAATAAGAAATAGAAGTGTTATTTTGTTCTGTTGACATACAGTGGGGAAAAAAAGTATTTAGTCAGCCACCAATTGTGCAAGTTCTCCCACTTAAAAAGATGAGAGAGGCCTGTAATCTGGAGACTGGCTAGGCCACTCCAGGACCTTGAAATGCTTCTTACGAAGCCACTCCTTCGTTGCTCGGGCGGTGTGTTTGGGATCATTGTCATGCTGAAAGACCCAGCCACGTTTCATCTTCAATGCCCTTGCTGATGGAAGGAGGTTTTCACTCAAAATCTCACGATACATGGCCCCATTCATTCTTTCCTTTACACGGATCAGTCGTCCTGGTCCCTTTGCAGAAAAACAGCCCCAAAGCATGATGTTTCCACCCTCATGCTTCACAGTAGGTATGGTGTTCTTTGGATGCAACTCATTATTCTTTGTCCTCCAAACACGACGAGTTGAGTTTTTACCAAAAAGTTCTACTTTGGTTTCATCTGACCATATGACATTCTCTCAATCCTCTTCTGGATCATCCAAATGAACTCTAGCAAACTTCAGACTTGCCTGGACATGTACTGGCTTAAGCAGGGGGACACGTCTGGCACTGCAGGATTTGAGTCCCTGGCGGCGTAGTGTGTTACTGATGGTAGGCTTTGTTACTTTGGTCCCAGCTCTCTGCAGGTCATTCACTAGGTCCCCCCGTGTGGTTCTGGGATTTTTGCTCACCGTTCTTGTGATCATTTTGACCCCACGGGGTGAGATCTTGAGTGGAGCCCCAGATCGAGGGAGATTATCAGTGGTCTTGTATGTCTTCCATTTCCTAATAATTGCTCCCACAGTTGATTTCTTCAAACCAAGCTGCTTACCTATTGCAGATTCAGTCTTCCCAGCCTGGTGCAGGTCTACAATTTTGTTTCTGGTGTCCTTTGACAGCTCTTTGGTCTTGGCCATAGTGGAGTTTGGAGTGTGACTGTTTGAGGTTGTGGACAGGTGTCTTTTATACTGATAACAAGTTCAAACAGGTGCCATTAATACAGTTAACGAGTTGAGGACAGAGGAGCCTCTTAAAGAAGAAGTTACAGGTCTGTGAGAGCCAGAAATCTTGCTTTTTTGTAGGTGACCAAATACTTATTTTCCACCATCATTTGCAAATAAATTCATAAAAAATCCTACAATGTGATTTTCTGGATTTTTTTTTCTCAATTTGTCTGTCATAGTTGACGTGTACCTATGATGAAAATTACAGGCCTCTCTCATCTTTTTAAGTGGGAGAACTTGCACAATTGGTGGCTGACTAAATACTTTTTTTCCCCACTGTATATTTTCTATTAGCAGATAGATGAAGCATGACACAGAAGAGTCCCCCATTAACACTAGTGATTTTCAGCCCTGCCTCTGTCTTGGTTAGCATTTAGTATTTTATTAGGATGCCTGTTAGCCAAAGCTGCAGCTACTCTTCCTGGGGTTCACACAAAACATAAAACATGACACAACACAGAACATTAATAGGCAGGTACAGAACTACATACATTTCAAATAAGAATACACACTTTCATATTCTTGTACCTTCGCAATCCATGCAACATGTACTCATAACACCGGCTACACTGCAGTCATCCATTTTGTTACAGCTGCTTGCTGTTACAATTGCAGGTCCTGATCCTAATCTCTCAGAACCAGTTGTTCTATTAACACTAGCGAGAATCTCACAACATTAGGAACCACCCGTGTCCTTGGTTCTACCGTTTGACGTCAATACTATTCAGAATAATAATGTGATTCATAGATGCTACTGATTGAAAATGCAACAAAAACAACAATGGAAATGCAAGAATTCCTCCAGCTAAGGCTCCAACCATAGTTTTCCCCCTAGCAACCGTGCCATTCAGCTCATAAAAGAGCTTCAGATGGAGTTTCCTCCCTGCTAAGGCTTCAATTTAATCCTTCACCTCAGCAACCGTGTTGGAGTTTCCAACTGTGTTGGCATTTCCTCCAGCTAAAGTTTCAATTTAATCCTTCACTTTAGCTACATATGTGTACTTTTTAGAGCTCCATCACTCCATTCCGTTCAATTGGGGCTTCTCTGAAGTCATTCACCCCTGCTCATAGCAATGTGCCACAGATGTAGTTTCCACCCCACTAAGGCTTCAATTTAATCCTTCACCTCAGCAACATGTTGCAGTTTTCTCCAGCTAAAGTTTCAATTTAATCCTTCACTTTAGCTACGACTTTTTAGAGATCCATCACTCCACTTCATTCAATAAATTGAACAGAGTCATCATTATCAGTCAAGGATCATATCACCTCCACCTTACCTGTCAACCTAGACCCACTTCAATTTGCTTACCGCCCCAATAGGTCCACAGATAATGCAATCGCCATCACACTGCACACTGCCCTATCCCATCTGGACAAGAGGAATACCTATGTAAGAATGCTGTTCATTGACTATAGCTCAGCATTCAACACTATAGTACCCTCCAAGCTCATCATCAAGCTTGAGGCCCTGGGTCTCAACCCCGCCCTGTGCAATTGGGTCCTGGACTTCCTGACGGGTTGCCCCCAGGTGGTAAAGGTAGGAAACAACATCTCCACTTCGCTGATCCTCAACACTGGGGCCCCACAAGGGTGTGTGCTCAGCCCCCTCCTGTACTCCCTGTTCACCCATGACTGCGTTGCCATGCACGCCTCCAACTCAATCATCAAGTTTGCAGACGACACAACAGTATTAGGCTTGATTACCAACAACGACGAGACAGCCCACAGGGAGGAGGTGAGGGCTCTCGGAGTGTGGTGCCAGGAAAATAACCTCTCACTCAACATCAACAAAACAAAGGAGATGATCGTGGACTTCAGGAAACAGCGTGACAGCAGTGGAGAAGTTAGAACGTTTTAAGTTCCTCTGCGTACATATCACTGACAAACTGAAATGGTCCACCCACACAGTGTGGTGAAGAAGGCGCAACAGCATCTCTTCAACCTCAGGAGGCTGAAGAAATGTTGCCTGCCACCTAAAACCCTCACAAACTTTTACAGATGCACAATTGAGAGCATCTTGTCGGGCTGTATCACCGCCTGGTACGGCAACTGCACCGCCCATAACTGCAGGGCCTTCCAGAGGGTTGTGCGGTCTGCACAACGCATCCCCGTGGGCAAACAACCTGCCCTCCAGGACACCTACAGCACCCGATGTCACAGGAAGGCCAAAAAGATCATCAAGGATAACAACCACCCGAGCCACTGCCTGTTCACCCCGCTATCATCCAGAAGGCAAGGTCGGTACAGGTGCATCAAAGCTGGGACCGAAAGACTGAACAACAGCTTCTATCTCAAGGCCATCAGACTGTTAAACTGCCATCACTAGCACAGAGAGGCTGCTGCCTACATACAGACTTAAAAATCACTGGCCACTTTAATAAATGGAATGGTGGTCACTTTAATAATGCCACTTTAATAATGTTTATATATCTTGCATTACCCATCTCATACTGTAGGTATATACTGTATTCTATACTATCTATTGCATCTTAGCCTATGCCGCTCTGACAATGACATTGCTCATCCATATATTTATATATTCTTATTCCATTCCTTTACTTAGATTTAGTGTGTATTAGGTATTTGTGGTGGAATTGTTAGATATTACTTGCTAGATATTGCTGCACTGTCGGCGCTAGAAGCGCAAGCATTTCTCTTCACTCGCAATAACATCTGCTAACCATGTATATGTGACCAATATGTGACCAATACATTTTATTTTGTTTTATTTGATCATCAAATGGGCTTAACTAACATCCTCCTCCCTGCCTAGTGTATAGAAATGCCGTACAGTCTACCGCCCATAAAGGGTTAGCTAAGGAATAGTGTAAAGTGTTACAGTCTACCTCCCATAAAGGGTTAGCTAGTGTATAGTGTAAAGTTTTACAGTCTACCGCCCATAAAGGGTTAGCTAAGGTATAGTGCGTGGCCTTTTTCCTAAAATGAATAAAGTCCCCTTGATACAGAGTTTTCTCAGATTCTCTGATGGAGTTTCCTCTGGTTCTCTGATGGAGTTTCCTCTGGTTCTCTTATGGAGTTTCCTCTGGTTCTCTGATGGAGTTTTTTCTGATTCTCTGATGGAGTTTCCTCTGGTTCTCTTTTGGAGTTTCTTCTGGTTCTCTTATGGAGTTTCCTCTAGTTCTCTTATGGAGTTTCCTCCGGTTCTCTTATGGAGTTTCCTCTGGTTCTCTGATGGCTTTTCCTCTGGTTCTCTTATGGAGTTTCCTCTGGTTCTCTTATGGAGTTTCCTCTGGTTCTCTTATGGCGTTTCCTCTGGTTCTCTGATGGAGTTTCCTCTGGTTCTCTTAAGGAGTTTCCTCTGGTTCTCTTATGGAGTTTCCTCCGGTTCTCTAATGGAGTAACCTCCGGTACTCATAAACTTGTTTTGCATTTCCATTTTCATTCCCGCACCACTCTCACACCCAGCAGCATCCACCAAGATAAGAATACACTTTCATACACTTCAATAAACTTTGCTCTACTGACTAACATCAGTAGTCAGTCCAATTGTTTTCTCTGAGCAGGCCCTGATATCCTGATCCCCAGTGAACATCTTATCTTGAACTTTAACCCAACACCAGATGTGTTCGGGAGGGAGATGCTCCATCTACTTAGCTCAGAGTTGTGCTGTGATGTGCTGGTCCTAGTGATTTTGCAGTAGTTTAGAGCTGTTTGTTTAATGCAAAATGACTGATGCGTATTGGCTGCTAATAAGCTATTACCACAACCTTGCTGCAAGGAACGAGTCAATCCATGCTTATTTCTCTTAAAAAAGAGAAACATGAATTAGAGAAGGGAAAACGGAGGAGGGAGGGAGAGGGGGAGAGAGAGGGAGATAAAGAGAGAGAATATCTCCATTTGTATTTCAATGTGCTGAAAGCATAAACTCAGGCTTTGGAGCCATTTACACACCAGTGTGAAATACGGCCCACAATTTAATCTGAATAGAATTAGCTGGGAATGGAACTGCAGCCGTTTCAAGGGCAGTTTGGCTTTGAGATAGGCATCAGCATTTACTGTAATATTTTTCGCGGGCAGAGGGAGAGTACTGTTACATTGGAGATTAATGAAGCTTTATACAGTGTGTGTGTGTGTGTGTGTGTGTAGGATCTTCTCAGTGTGTCCCCTTGGGTGTATGTGTGGATATTGTATTTATATCTTCCAGGAAACGTTTCTAGAAGCTAAGAAATTAATATTTTCTCATTTTTGACACACTACACCGCACAATAATTGATTGCTGCAGCTGGTGTTCAAAAACCATTTATACACGTTGTCATCTAGTGGTCAGATTTGTACAATGCAGAGCAGAGTGGAGTGGGGGTCTCTGTGTGGTGGTCTATCGAGACGTCTATAGCTGTGTGTGTGTGTGTGTGCTGTTTTGTCTAACTTTTTGCTCACACAGACTGCTTAGTCTGTCATCAATTTCATAAATAGTGTACACACACACACACACATACACTTCTCCACTCCCTCCCCGTTGGCCTATTTGCTTTTCACTCTTTCATCAAAAATGAAAAATGAGAGTACCTTTTCTGTCCTATTGATTGCCTGCTTTTATGGAATTACATCTTTGGAGCAGGTCAGGCAGGGCTCATAGCAGGGCTCAGAGGGAAGACAGATAGCCATGTCTGGCTAAATGAGGGAGAGAGTAAGCACAATCCACAGTGAGCCAGTTAGAGACCCTTAGACAGATTGGGCTGAGGCCACCTGAGGGCCAAGCACTGATGAAATCCACCACACTCTGCTCCCAACAGGAAATACAGGACAGGAAAAACACAAGGCTCTGATTGGAGGGACAGTGCAGGAAGTACATTCTGATTGGAGGGACAGAGCAGGAAATGTGCTCTGATTGGAGGGACGGGAATGTGTAGACAGGCAGTTTGAGGAAACATATGCTGAACAAAAATATAAATGCAACATTTTTCACAAATTTCAACGATTTTACTGTTACAGTTCATATAAAGAAATCAGTAAATTGAAATAAATTAAATTGACTGGGCAGGGGCGCAGCCCAATCAGAATACGTTTTTCCCCAACAAAAGGGCTTTATTACAGACAGAAATACTCCTCAGTTTCATCAGCTGTCCGGGTGGCTGGTCTCAGATGATCCCGCAGGTGAAGAAGTCGGATGTGGAGGTCTGTGGTTGTGAGGCCGGTTGGATGTACTGCCAAATTCTCTAAAACGACATTGGAGGCAGCTTATTGTAGAGAAATTAACATTAAATTATCTGGCAACAGCTCTGGTGGACATTCCTGTAGTCAGTACGGCAATTGCACGCGCCCTCAAAACTTAAGACATCGATGGCATTGTGTTGTGTGACAAACCTGCAAATTTTAGAGTGGCCTTTTATTGTCCCCAGCACAAGGTGCACCTGTGTAATGATCATGCTGTTTAATCCGTTTCTTGATATGCCACCTGTCAGGTGGATGGATTATCTTGGCAAAGGAGAAATGCTCACTAACAGGGATGTAAACAAATGTATGCACAAAATTTGAGAGAAATAAGCTTTTTGTGCACACACACACACACACACACACACACACACACACACACACACACACACACACACAGCCATTAAGTGCAGTGGGTGTTGCGGACACCACAGTTTTGGACATTTGCTATTTGAGTGTGTTGGTAGGGTGTGCCTCCGTGTATTTGCTTGTGTGTGCATGGTGTGTGTGTGCGTATGTGTGTGTGTGTGTGTGTGTGTGTGTGTGTGTGTGTGTGTGTGTGTGTGTGTGTGTGTGTTGTGAGGCGATTATTGGCAGGGTGTGTTTTAGAAGTGTTAGGGTAATTTGGTGATGGCAGGGTGCTCCATTATCAGAATAAGAAATATGGAAATAGTTCTCACTTAAGCACTTTAGCCACTTCCACACCGCAAAGACTAAAACATCAGCTAATATATAATGCCTGATATGGCCCCAGCTACTTACTGTAAGAGGTGGACGCTCTTTTCTCTATGTCAAAAAATTTAATCAAATCCCATTTGAAATAACTTTATCGTTCATGGTGACTGGCACATGACAAGCAGTTATTAATACAGGCAACATAGGAACTATGTGCTATTGATGTGTAAAGTGTGTATAAATATATAAATCATACTATGTCACTCCAGTGCTGTGGAAAACATACTGAAGTACAGTATTACTACAAGGGGAAAGAAGGAGCTTGTTATTTCAAAAGTGGCAAAATTAATATTCTTCCAAAAATTGTACAGTGAAATATCCTTGGTCAAACCACAACAACAGTTTAGTGACCGTGGCAACAGAGGCAGAACAAATGCAGCTCCTCATGAAGCTCTAACATTGTCTACACTGTTGATTTAAGTTATTAAAGATTAAGTTCTGACTAGAGAGTCGAGCCAGAGCTCAGCCTGGACCTGGTAAGTTTGCTCCTACACACACACATACAACATTGGCTGCGTACTCTAGCTTCTCACGTTGATGCACACATACAGAAAGGTTGCAGATCATTTAGCCAGGCCTAAGACCCCTAGATTTAATGAGAGTAGCGATAGTTGTAGGCTGCCTAGTTGGTTTCCTAACACTAGTTCTAACGACGGTTCAGGCGTAGTTTCTCTGGTAGACTTGAGACTGTCAGTCCACAGCCCTACATGAAACAAAGCAGATTAGCATTAGAAATGACTTCTGCAGGACCACTGGCAGATGGCACATACACACATACACACACACACACACACACACAGCCCTGTTTCCATATCTGTTTAACAGACAGTGTTCTTCATACTCCTGCATCCTAGTTGTCAGGCCTCTTGGGACTTTTATATTTCACAAAATCTCTTTCCATTTGTTTGACATGATTTGATTCCATAAATGTTTTCCCCATCTGTAAACCTCTGTTGGGTGGACAAAAATGTGGCAAAGCAATTAAATCCAATACAACACATTACTGAGTACCACTCTCCATATTTTCAAGCATAGTGGTGGCTACATAATGTTATGGGTATGCTTTTAAACGTTAAGGACTGGGGAGTTTTTCTGGATAAAAAATAAACAGAATGGAGCTAAGCAGAGGCAAAATCCTAGAGGAAAACCTGGTTCAGTCTGCTTTCCACCAGACACTGGGAGATGAATTCACCTTTCAGCAGAACAATAACCTAAAACACAAGGCCAAATCTACACTGGAGTTGCTTACCAAGAAGACATTGAATGTTCCTGAGTGGCTTAGTTACAGTTTTTTTTTTGACTTAAATTTACTTAAAAATCTATGCCAAGACTAATGGGCAAATGTTGCACAATTCAGGGGTGGAAAGCTCTTAGAGACTTACCCAGAAAGACTCACAGCTGTAATCACTGCCAAAGGTGCTTCTACAAAGTATTGACTCTGTGAATACTTAAGTAAATGAGATATTTTTATATTTCATTTTCAATAACTTAGCAAACATTTCTAGAAACATGTTTTCACTTTGTCATTATGGGGTATTGTGTGTAGATTTAATCCATTTTGAATTCAGGCTGTAACAACAAAATGTGGAATAAGTCAATGGGTATGACACATTTCTAAAGGCACTATATACACTAAGTATGTGGACACCCCTTCAAATTAGTGGATTCAGCCACACTCGTTGCTGACAGGTGTATAAAATCGAGAACACAGCCATGCAATCTCCATAGACAAACATTGGCAGTAGAATGGCCCATACTGAAGATCTCAACGTGGCACTGTCATAGGATGCCACCTTTCCAACAAGTCAGTTTGTAAAATGTTTGCCCTGCTAGGGCTGCCCCGGTCAACTGTAAGTGCTGTATTATGAAGTTGAAACATCTTGGAGCAACAATGGCTCAGCTGCGAAGTGGTAGGCCACAGAACGTCTGTCCTCGGTTGCAACACTCACTACCAAGTTCCAAACTGCCTCTGGTAGCAACGTCAGCACAATAACAGTTTGTCGGAAGCTTCATGAAATGGGTTTCCATGACCGAGCATCCGTATACAAGCCTAAGATCACCATGCGCTTTGCCAAGCGTCGGCTGGAGTGGTATAAAGATCGCTGCCATTGGACTCTGGAGCAGTGGGAACACGTTCTCTGGAGTGTTGAATCACCCTTCACCATCTGGCAGTCCGACGGAAGAATCTGGGTTTGGCAGATGCCAGGAGAACGCTACCTGCTCGAATGCATACTGCCAACTGTAAAGATTTCCAGAAATATATGACAAGCTATTTTCAATACATTGGTCAAGGGACTGTGAAACGCTCATACAGACGTAAAGGGGAACCAATAGTATCGATTCATGAAAAAAAAAAAAGGTTTTCATCCGACAGTGACAATATAAAAATAGAAATCTATGTAACTGAAAGGATTTGGTAAAATGTAACAGAGTAAAAAGTAATTTACTTCCTTCAGAAATGACTTGAGAGTAAGAGTACAAGTACAGCCCACAGAGAGTAACTAGAACAGTACTAGTTCCAGCCCACAGAGAGTAACTAGAACAGTACTAGTTCCTCCAGACTTTTCAGCCCACAGAGAGTAACTAGAACAGTACTAGTTTCTCCAGACAGTTCAGCCCACAGAGAGTAACTAGAACAGTACTAGTTTCTCCAGACATTCAAAGGGCAGTGGTCCGGATTTGAACCCATGCCGACTCTGGCATTTGTGTGCTGTAAACGCTGGACCACACAGGCACTGAGGCAACCAACAATTTATTTGGCCTATTGCTTGCCTTGAACAGAAAACAATTGTCCCTAATAAAAAATTAATCTACCCCCTACAAATATGTCAATTTCTTGTAATCCACATAATTCACACGAGACACACTGTAACCTGCACATAGCCTACATAGGCTACTTGAACTGAACCTGCAGTCTAAGTTATTGTATAGCTGTCACGATCGTTGACGAACGGGACGGACCAAGGCGCAGTATAATATGCATTTATGTTTATTTATATAGAATAAACACCACGACAAAACAATAAACAAACGATACGTGAAGTCCAAGGCAGCACAACACAACATACCTTAACACGGAACAAGATCCCACAAACTAACTAGTGCCAAAAGGCTGCATAAGTATGGTCCCCAATCAGAACCACCCCGGCCAACATAGATCTACACATTCTAGATCTAAAACATAGAAAATCCAACATAGAACATAACCACAATGAATATACACAACAAGGAAAATCACACCCTGACTCAACAAATACGAGTCCCTTGAGTCAGGGCGTGACAGTACCCCCCCCCCCCCCCCAAAGGTGCGGACTCCGACCGCGCCACATAAACATAACAGGGTAGGGGCCGGGTGGGCATTCCGCCTCGGAGGCGGATCCGGCTCAGGGCGTGACCACCACTTACTCTCCACCTCCCTGTTGCGCCCCTGGTCTGGTCTGGACCTCGGCGCGCTGCTTCCCTTCTCCTTCCTCCCACGACGTACCAAGCCCTGTCTGGACCCTGGTGTAGGAGACCCCGAACCTGGAGAGGGGCTGACATCTGGGTCTGGACTGGAACCGCTGACTGGAGCTGGACCCGACGACGGTGGATTGAACTGCTCTGGCTCCGGAGTGGAGCCGCTGACCGGAGCTGGATCAGGCACCGGTGGAGCGGACTGCTCTGGCTCCGGAGTGGAGCCGCTGACCGGAGCTGGACTGGACCCCGGTGGAGCGGATTGCTCTGGCTCCGGAGTGGAGCAGCTGACCAGAGCTGAACTGGGCACCGGTGGAGCGGACTCCTCTGGCTCCGGAGTGGATCCGCTGACCGGAGTTGGACCGGACCCCGGTGGAGTGGATTGCTCTGACTCTGGAGTGGAGCCGCTGACCGGAGCTGGACTGGACCCCGGTGGAGCGGATTGCTCTGGCTCCGGAGTGGAGCAGCTGACCGGTGCCGGACCAGGCACCGGTGGAACAGGCACGGGCCGTGCCGGACTGGACACACGCACCACTGGCTTGGTGCGGGGAGCAGGAACGGGCCGGACCGGGCTGATGACGCGCACCACTGGCTTGGTGCGGGTAGCAGGAACGGGCTGTACCGGACTGGCGACGCGCACCACTGGCTTGGTGCGAGGGCCAGGAACAGGCCGGGCCGGGCTGGCGACGTGCACCACTGTCTTGGTGCGAGGGACAGGAACAGGCCGGACCGAGCTGGCGACGCGCACCACTGGCTTGGTGCGAGGGGCAGGAACAGGCCGGGCCGGGCTGGCGACGCGCACCACTGGCTTAGTGCGAGGGACAGGAACAGGCCGGGCCGGGCTGGCGACGCGCACCACTGGCTTGGTGCGAGGGACAGGAACAGGCCGGGCCGGGCTGGCGACACGCACCACTGGTTTGGTGCGAGGAGCAGGAACAGGCCGGACCGGGCTGGCGACGCGCACCACTGGTTTGGTGCGAGGGACAGGAACAGACCGGACCGGGCTGGCGACGCGCACCACTGGCTTGATGCGAGGAGCAGGAACGGGCCGGACCGTACTGGGAACAAACACCACTGGCTTAGTGCGGGGAGCAGGAACTGGTCGGGCCGTACTAGAAACACGCACCACTGACTTAGTGCGGGGAGCAGGAACGGGCCGGACCGGACTGGCGACATGCACCACTTGCTTGGTGCGAGGAGCGGGACTTTATAAACCCCCGCTCCTTCTGCTGCCTAACCAGCTCCTCTCGCCGTGCCTCTACACTCTCCTTCTCCCTTATCGCCTCCTGTAGCGCCTCCCTCTGACCTAATAACTTCTGCTCCCTCTGAACCAATAGCCCCCTTAACCTGGTGGCCTCCTAACCTGCAGATCCGCCCTGTCGCTTCCTCCTGCTGCCTCGTCATCCACACCGTGTGCCCCCCCAAAAAATGTTTCTTGGGGTTGCCTCTCGGGTCTCCGTCGTCAGCACTGTTGGCGCCGTTTCTCCTCTCCTACCTGGGCATCCTCCTTCATCGCCTTCCGGTAGCGGACAGCCTCCTCCTCCGTAATTCTCCCCCAACCGAGGAGGACATCTACTAAAGTAACCTCCTGTTTAATTCCCGGCGTTTGCTCCTGAACACGCTGCTTGGTCCTCGTTTGGTGGGATCTTCTGTCACGAATGTTTATAGATGGGACGGACCAAGGCGCAGCGTGATAAGCATACATGTTTATTTAAACGAATAAACACACGACAAAACAACAAACGAAACGTGAAGTCCAAGGTAGCACACAAACATACCATAACTGGAACAAGATCCCACCAACTAACTAGTGCCAAAAGGCTGCATAAGTATGGTCCCCAATCAGAGAAAACGAGCTACAGCTGCCTCTGATTGGGAACCACCCCGGCCAACATAGATCTACACATTCTAGATCTAAAACATAGAAAATCCAACATAGAACATAACCACAATGAATATACACAACAAGGAAAATCACACCCTGACTCAACAAATACGAGTCCCTTGAGTCAGGGCGTGACAATAGCCTACAAACAACGCTTCCACCTGCCCCCTGGTGGCGATTCTAAATATTAAATATTTATTCAAATTCTCCTTCTGCAGGATTATTTTCCTCCAGTGACAAAATGGGTCGTATTAAGATCCGACATCTGTACACAATTTTTTTATTTTGAAATACTAAACTTTACTCCTAGAAGCCCACGCCCAGTTTGCCTTGCATTAGTATTTAACGGGTATTTGGAATGTATTAAAAATATATTTGAAAGTAGTTTTAAATAGTATTTATTTGAACTTTTTCAAAATATCTTTAACATACCATTGATAGACATTATTTGACGTATTTGGTAGACTTCAAATAGAATACTTCAAATAGAAGGAGTTGATTTAGCCAGTGTATTTGAAAATACTAAAATTCACTAGAAAATAAGTATTTCAAATACAAATAGTTAAACACCCATATATTTGAACCCAGGTGTGTGTGCCTGCAAATGTGTGAATGACTTGTATACTTACATTCCGTCATGTAGTATAAGAGATATTCCGATAGAGGTACAGTGGTGTTTCAAACCACTCAGTAAGGAAGAACATAGAAGGGATATTATAAAATGAAATATAATTTTATATCGATATTATATAGTGATTTTAGAGGTTGCTCCTATTTGACTTCTATCACATAGATAATTCTGTCATGATGTGAATAAAAATATATATGGAGTCAAACAGCTTCAGAAAGAGGTTAAGGAACCATCCAACTGAATATCCTCCTCTCAGTGTGAATCTATAAATGGACCATTTAGCATCGGTGGCCCCGATATCTGTCATGGCAGCAGACTTATGACCTTTCTAAAGGAAAATCTCCTGGTTTTAGTGAAATAAGAAAATGTCCCCAAGGTTCTGGTGGAGCAAATTAAATCATGAAATCATACATGAGCTTTTCATTACTAGTAATAACTGGTTGTAGTGCAACAGAGAAATGGTCAGTATAGGATATGATCAGGCTTATTGGAGATGGTCTATACTTTAAGGGACAATATAGGAGATGACAGGGAGAGCAATGAACGCTCACACATACACACATGTCCGGCTGGTCACACCACGTCCGACTGGTCTCTGTATGTCTCCTGGCAAATGTTAGTAAAGTTTTTACATTTAAATATGCTAATACCCACATAAATTAATACTACAGTTTACTATAGAATACTATAGTACTTACTATAGAATTCTGTAGTAAACTGTAGTAAACAGTTTTATACTGTCGAAACCTATACGCCACAAAGTAGTATCCCTCAATCGTTTAGTGCTTACTTTAGAATGTTGTTGTATACTGTGTAGAATACTATACTACACACTGTAGTATCCGTTGAACACGTAGTGCTTACTTTAGAATGTTTAGATCGATTGGATCGCTAGCTAGCTTTACTGCTAGCTGCTAGCTTTGTCAATGCTGTTTTGAATAAAGTCTGCAAAAAGACTACAGTGAATACTGTAGTGCCTGATTGTTCTTTTATCCATTGTACTTTTTTTTTTTAAACATACAGTGCATTCGGAAAGTATTCAGACACCTTAAATTTTCCACATTTTGTTACCTTACAGCCTTATTCTAAAATTTATTAAATATTTGTCCCCCCTCATCAATCTACACACAATACCACATAATGACAAAGCAAAAACAGGTTTTTATAAATGTTTGCAAATGTATAAAAAATAAAATCACATTAACGTAAGTATTCAGACCCTTTACTCAGTACTTTGTTGAAGCACCTTTGGCAGCGATTACAGCCTCAAGTCTTCTTGGGTATGACGCTACAAGCTTGGCACACCTGTATTTGGGGAGTTTCTCCCATTCTTCTCTGCAGATCCTCTCAAGCTCTGTCAGGTTGGATGGGGAACGTTGCTGCACAGCTATTATCAGGTCTCTCCAGAGATGTTCGATCGGGTTCAAGTCTGGGCCCTGGCTGGGCCACTCAAGGACATTCAGAGAATTTTCCTGAAGCCACTCCTGCGGTGTCTTGGATATGTGCTTAGGGTCGTTGTCCTGTTGGAAGGTGAATCTTCGCCCCAGTCTTAGGTCCTGAGCGCTCTGGAGCAGGTTTTCATCAAGGATCTCTCTGTACTTTGCTCCGTTCATCTTTCCCTCTATCCTGACTAGTCTCCCAGTCCCTGCCACTGAAAAACATACCCACTGCATGATGCTGCCACCACCATGCTTCACCGTAGGGATGGTGCCAGGTTTCCTCCATACGTGATGCTTGGCATTCAGGCCAAAAAGTTCAATCTTGGTTTCATCAGATCAGAGAATCTTGTTTCTCATGATCTGAGAGTCTTTAGGTGACTTTTGGCTAACTTCAAGCGGGCTGGCATGTGCCTTTTACTGAGCAGTGGCTTCCGTCTGGCCACTCTACCATAAAGGCCTGATTGGTGGAATGCTGCAGAGATGGTTGTCCTTCTGGAAGATTCTCCCATCTCCACAGAAGAACTCTGGAGCCATGTCAGAGTGACAATCGTGTTCTTGGTCACCTCCCTGACTGAGGCCCTTCTCCCCCAATTTCTCAGTTTGGCCGGATGGCCAGCTCTAGAAAGAGTCTTGATGGTTCTAAACGTCTTCCATTTAAGAATGATGGAGGCCACTGTGTTCTTGGGGACCATTTTTGGTACCCTTCCCCTGATCTGTGCCTCGACACAATCCTGTCTCAGAGCTCTACGGACAATTCCTTCAACCTCATGGCTTGGTTTTTGCCCTGACATACACTGTCAACTGTGGGACCTTATATAGACAGGTGTTTGCCTTTCCAAATCATATACTTATGTAAATAAGATATTTCTGTTTAAAACATTTTAAAAACCTGTTTTCACTTTGTCATTATGGGGTATTGTGTGTAGATTGATGAGGAAAATGTTTCATTTAATCAATTTTAGAATAAGGCTGTAACGTAACGTGGAACAAGGCAAGGGGTCTGAATACTTTCCGAATGCTCTCTCTCTCTCTCTCTCTCTCTCTCTCTCTCTCTCTCTCTCTCTCTCTCTCTCTCTCTCTCTCTCTCTCTATATATATATATATATATATATAATGGATTTATATAGCACCTTTCTACCAACTGAGGTACTCAAAGCGCTTTGAATAGTAAAGGGAAAACTCACCTCATCAGCTAGAGAGTAATATATGCCAATTACAAATGAGGGGGAGGATTTGGTGGCCATGATGGAATGGTACCAGGTTGGGAATTTAGTGATGATACTGGGGTTAACACCCCTACTCTTGCGATAAGTGCCACGGGATTTTTTGTGACCACAGCCCTTTAGCGTCCCATCCTGAAAGACGGCACCCTACGAAGGCCAATGCCCCCTTCACTGCCCTGGGATCTCCTTAGACCAGAGTGTAAGGACAGACGCTTGGAGGCACCGACAGCTTCTGAACAACTGAAAATGAAACAACATTAATGCTGACATGGGGATCAAACAGAGGAACAGACAGATATAGGGGAGGTAACCAAGCAGTGATGAAGTCCAGGTGAGTCCAATGAAGAGCTGATGCGTGTAACTATGGTGACAGGTGTGTGTAATGATGGGCAGCCTGGCACCCTCAAGCGCCAGGGAGCCAGAGCAGGCACAGAGGGAATAGTGCTTCCTACTGGGCACTCCAACTTCCAGCAGCTTCTGGTGTCCCATCTAGGGACAAACGCTGCTTAGCTTCAGAGGAAAGCCAGCAGTGGGATGCAGGGTGGTATGCTGCTGGCAGATATTTTCCAGGATATTTTTTTTCATATCAAGATTGTAGAGGTTCTGAATGAACCTGAAACAGCCTAAAATGCTTGCAAAAATATGATTGTTTTTAGTTTAGTGTTTCAAAACTCTATTTGAGTTCCACAATATGATAAAAAAAAAAAAAAAAATTGTAGTTTGTATTATTGTATCATTGTGGAGTGACTTAAATACAACTCTAAAACACACACACACATGAACACACACACACACACACACACACACACACACACACACAAACAGAATGTTGCGCACACACACAATAGCAGACACAGAGTGTGTGAGTTGTGCATCGTGTCTCTCATTGGTATTCATTGACTCAGGGAAGGAGAGATGGGCATCACAGTTTGTATTTAATCAGACTCTTATTATGGTCAGCAGTGTGTGTGTGTGTGTGTGTGTGTGTTAGTGTGTGTGTGTGTGTGTGTGCGTGCGTGAATGCATGCATTTTAGTTTGTATATGTGTGTGTGTGTGTGTGCGTTCATGTGAATGTGTGTGTGTGTGTGTGTGTGTGTGTTGGGTCCAATCTGTCAGCAGATATTAAGGCAGCTTGTCAAGGTGGAGGGGAGAGAACCTGAAACTGGGTTAAGTAATTGGATTCTTGTTCAATAAAGGTTGGTCTGTGTGTGTGTGTGTGTGTGTGTGTGTGTGTGTGTGTGAGTGAGTGTGCGTGCATGCATGTGTGTGTTTGTGTGTGTGTGTATGTGAGCAGCACATGTATCTGTAATTCTGAATTGGGGGTGGCGTATGATAGCATACAGTGGGGGAAAAAAGTATTTAGTCAGTCACCTATTGTGCAAGTTCTCCCCCTTAAAAAGATGAGAGAGGCCTGTAATTTTCATCATAGGTACACGTCAACTATGACAGACAAATTGAGGAAAAAAAATCCAGAAAATCACATTGTAGGATTTTTAATGAATTTATTTGCAAATTATGGTGGAAAATAAGTATTTGGTCATTTTGGTCAGCTTGGTTTGAAGAAATCAACTGTGGGAGCAATTATTAGGAAATGGAAGACATACAAGACCACTGATAATCTCCCTCGATCTGGGGCTCCACGCAAGATCTCACCCCGTGGGGTCAAAATTATCACAAGAACGGTGAGCAAAAATCCCAGAACCACACGGGGGGACCTAGTGAATGACCTGCAGAGAGCTGGGACCAAAGTAACAAAGCCTACCATCAGTAACACACTACGCCGCCAGGGACTCAAATCCTGCAGTGCCAGACTCCAGATCTCAACCCCATAGAAAATCTTTGGAGGGAGTTGAAAGTCCGTGTTGCCCAGCGACAGCCCCAAAACATCACTGCTCTAGAGGAGATCTGCATGGAGGAATGGGCCAAAATACCAGCAACATTGTGTGTGAAAACCTTGTGAAGACTTACAGAAAACGTTTGACCTGTGTCATTGCCAACAAAGGGTATATAACAAAGTATTGAGAAACTTTTGTTATTGACCAAATACTTATTTTCCACCATAATTTGCAAATAAATTCATAAAAAATCCTACAATGTGATTTTCTGGAATTATTTTTCTCATTTTGTCTGTCATAGTTGACGTGTACCTATGACGAAAATTACAGGCCTCTCTCATCTTTTTAAGTGGGAGAACTTGCACAATTGGTGGCTGACTAAATACTTTTTTCCCCCACTGTATCTAGACACTGGAGATAAGGACGCTGCAGTATCATCCCGTAACATACTGCAGTACCAAGCATGAATACACACACACGCACGCACACGCTCGCACACGCACGCACACACACAGTAGGCTGGACCCTGGCTGTGGAGAGGACAGTATTCAGTCACTATTAGAGAGGGAGAGCCAGAGTGTTAGAGACTCAAGGTAGCATCAGATTTGACCAGTCAGTCGTGTCCAGCAGACTGTCCTTCATTTACTGGCTACCTTCCTTAGCCTCACACTCACACACACACACACACACACACACACACACACACACACACACACACACACACACACACACACACACACACACACGCACACACACCTGCAGACACAGGCCTGGTTTCACTTAATTTTTTTCCTTTTCACCTTTCCCTTATTTTTCTTATTTTCTCTCTTTCTCCCACTCCTCCTCCCCTTTCACCCCCCCCCCTCCTCCTCTTTCTCCCCCTCCTCCTCCCCTTTCACCCTCTCCTCCTCCTTTTTCTCCCACTCCTCCTCCCCTTTCACCCCCTCCTCCTCCTCTTTCTCCCCCTCCTCCTCACACTTTGGTTTCAGCAGCCTTGAGGAGATAAATGGTGTGAAACTGACTGTGGCCCGTCTATCTATCCTAGTGTCTGTGTAGCAGGAGGAGATGAGAGAGGGGGAGAAGGAGAGGGAGAAGGTGTGGGAGAGGAGAGAGGGAGAGGGGGAGGTATTTTTGCAAGCATTTAAGGCTGTTTCAGTTTAACTCAGAACCTCTAAAATCTGGATATGAAATAATTTCCAGGAATATATTTGCCACCCTGCATCCCACTGCTGGCTTTCCTCTGAAGCTAAGCAGGGTTGGTCCCTGGATGAGCGACCAGAAGCTGCTGGAAGTGGTGTTGGAGTGCCAGTAGGAAGCACTATTTCCTCTGGTCTAAGGAGAACCCAGGGCAGTGAAGGGGACATTGCCCTTCGTAGGGTGCCGTGTTTCAGGATGGGACATTAAAGGGCTGTCCTCGCTCTCTGCGGTCACTAAAAATCCCATGGCACTTATCGCAAGAGTAGGGGTGTTAACCACGGTGTCATCGATACATTTCCAACCTGGTACCATTCCATCATGGCCACCAAATCCTCCCCTTCATTCGTAATTGGCATATATTACTCTCTAGCTGATGAGGTGAGTTTCCCCTTTACTATTCAAAGCACTTTGTGTACCTCAGTTGGTAGAAAGGTGTTATATAAATCCATTATATATACATATAGAGCATTCGGAAAGTATTCAGACCCCTTGACTTTTTCCACATATTGTTATGTTACAGCCTTATTCTAAAATTGATTAAATAAAACATTTTCCTCATCAATCTTTAAAAACAGAAATACCTTATTTACATAAGTATTCAGACACTTTGCTATGAGACTCAAAATTGAGCTCAGGTACATCCTGTTTCCATTGATCATCCTTGAGATGTTTCTACAACTTGATTGGAGTCCACCTGTGGTAAATTCAATTGATTGGACATGATTTGGAAAGGCACACACCTGTCTATATAAGGTCCCACAGTTTTTACAGTGTATGTCATGGCAAAAACCAAGCCATGATGTTGAAGGATTGTCCGTAGAGCTCCGAGACAGGATTGTGTCAAGGCACAGATCTGGGGAAGGGTAGCAAAACATTTATTGAAGGTCCCCAAGAACAACGTGAACTCCATCATTTTTAAATGGAAGACCTTGGAACCACCAAGACTCTTTCTAGAGCTGGCTGCCCGGCCAAATTGAGCAATTGGGGGAGAAGGGCCTCAGTCAGGGAGGTGACCAATAACCTGATGGTCACTCTGACAGAGCTCCAGAGTTCCTCTGTGGAGATGGGAGAACATTCCAGAAGGACAACCATCTCTGCAGCACTCCACCAATCAGGCCTTTATGGTAGAGTTGCCAGACGGAAGCCACTCCTCAGTAAAATGCACATGACTGCCCACTTGGAGTTTGCCAAAAGGCACCTAAAGGACTCAGAACATGAGAAACACGATTCTCTGGTCTGATGAAACCAAGATTGAATGCCAAGCGTCACGTCTGGAGGAAACATGGCACCATCTCTACGGTGAAGCATGGTGGTGGCAACATCATGCTGTGGGGATGTTTTTCGGTGGCAGGGACTGGGAGATTAGTCAGGATCGAGGAAAAGATGAAAGGAGCAAAGTACAGAGAGATCCTTGATGAAAACCTCCTCCTGAGCGCTCAGGACCTCAGACAGGGGTGAAGGTTCACCTTCCAACAGGACAACGACCCTAAGCACACAGCCAAGACTCCTCAGGAATGTCTTCGGGACAAGTCTCTGAATGTCCTTGAGTGGCCCAGCCAGAGCTCGGACTTGAACCCAATCAAACATCTCTGGAAATACCTGAATAGCTGTGCAGCTACTCTCCCCATCCAATCTGACAGTGCTTGAGAGGATCTGCAGAGAAGAATGGGAGAAACTCCCCAAATACAGGTGTGCCAAGCTTGTAGCGTCATACCCAAGAGTACTCAAGGCTATAATCGCTGCCAAAAGTACAACGAAGTACTGAGTAAAGGATCTGAATACTAAATGTAATATTTCAGTTGTTATTTTTTTATAGATTTGCAAACATTTCTAAAAAATATTTTTTCTTTGTCATCATGGAGTATTTTGTGTAGATTGATGAGGAAAACAAACAATTTAATCAATTTATATATGTCATTCTCCTCTGGGGGTGTAGTTAAAGGGGCGATCTGCAATTGGTAAATCCATTTGTGGACTTTAAAATTAATGATATACCCAATGATTCTTGAAAAATATTATTTATAAATCCTTAATGAGCTTAGTTCAACAGTGGTACCCAATCAGAACCCAATCAGAACTCAATCAGATCCCAAAATATAAGCTTGTTACACCCTATTGTTAGCAAACAATGTAATTGTAAACAAGCCTCAAAAACATGGATAAAACTATCAGTTGATCTCATGGATGGTCACTTAGGCATCCATAGCCTCATCTATGCATTTGAGAGTGGTTTCATTTCTCCATCCCTCAACTGTTTTACCAAAACAGTGATGGGGCAGTCATTTTGTTGTTGTTTGAACTGCAGATTGCCCCGTTAAAGCTACATTTGCCATGTGAGAGCAGGCTGGGGAAAGCTGGCTGGTCTTATTTAGGAACCTGTCAAAGCTGTCACTCCCCGAAGCTGGTCAATTACACTACCAGACCCTCGAGGGAGGTGTCTAGGAATCAGGCCTGTCTCAGACTCACTCTCCTGGGCTGGACCTGACCGCTGACTGGGGGAGAGTGGAGGGTCTGGAGGAGGTAGCAGAGGTTTCCATACCTGTATGCAATGTGGCTTTGGCCACCCTCCTCTCTCTCTCTCTCTCTCTCTCTCTCTCTCTCTCTCTCTCTCTTTCTCTCTCTCTCTCTCTCTCTCTCTCTCTCTCTCTCTCTCTCTCTCTCTCTCTCTCTCTCTCTCTCTCTCTCTCTCTCTCTTCTCTCTCTCTCTCTCTCTCTCTCTCTCTCTCTCTCTCTCTCTCTCTCTCTCTCTCTGCCTCTCTCTCTCTCTCTCTCTCTCTCTGCCTTCTCTCTCTCTCTCTCTCTCTCTCTCTCTCCTCTCTCTCTCTCTCTCTCTCTCTCTCTCTCCTTCTCTCTCTGCCTCTCTCTCTCTCTCTCTCTCCTCTCTCTCGCTCTCTCTCTCTCTAAGTCTCTCTGTCTCTCTCTCTCTCAGTCTCTCTGTCTCTCTGTCTCTCTCTCTTTCGCTCTCTCTCTTCGCGCTCTCTCTCTTCGCGCTCTCTCTCTTTCACGCTCTCTCTCTTTCGCTCTCTCTTTCGCTCTCTCTTTCGCTCTCTCTCTCGCTCTCTTTCTCTCTCTCTCTGATGTGACATGTCCAGAAAATATCTCAAGACCCTCACTGACCCTGTCATTATATAACAAACTAAATGCAGACATACTGGGGTGGCCTTGCCTCCCTGTCTGGTTACATGAGTGTTGGGGGTGTGGATCCGTTTTGTCTGGGGTTATATAATGACTCAACAGAAGTTTTGGAGTTTGTGACAGGTCACGACAGAAGGAGAGAGGGCGAGTGGAAAGATGGGTAGAGAAAGTGAGAAAGAGAGAAGGATGGAAATGCATTATTTGTAAAAATAGGATATGACAGGATGAAAGGATGGATCGAATGAGAAACAAAATCAGGAAGGAAAAGAGAGAAAAGGGATACAAGAGAGAGTGAGAAAACAGAGAAAGAGATGAAGGAAAGGAGGAAGATGTCGAAAGTGATAGAAGGAAAGACAGAGAGAGGAGAGGTGGAACAATGGTTGTGTCTGTGTGTTTGTGTGTGTGTGTGTGTGTGTGTGTGTGTGTGTGTGTGTGTGTGTGTGTGTGTTGTATTGGTGTAAATGTCTGTGAAACAGATCGCTCACTGACTGCCCTGTCAGCCGTCCTACCTCCCTCTTCCAGTTAGCGTTCAGGCGGACATGGGTCAGCTGAGATCTCCGCCAGGAACACGGACATCCGTCACACCCAAGAGACACTCAGAATCATATTAACAACAAAAATGTCTCCCATGGCAAAATGTGTAGAATTGCAGGAAATTGATGTAAAACTGCACAAAAAAAATAATAATAATATGCCATTTAGCAGACGCTTTTATCAAGCGACTTTCAGTCATGCGTGCATACATTTTGTGTATGGGTGGTCCCGGGGATCGAACCCACTACCTTGGCGTTACAAGCGCCGTGCTCTACCAGCTGAGCTACAGAGGACCACAGGGACCAGAGCATAAAGTTATGTATTTGTTCACCTTTTGTTAATAAAATAATATTTCCGCTAACAGATCCCGCTGTACGTATTAATTATAGTTTTTATCCTGGTGCTGAGTTAATGTCGACTGAGGTGAATGAAGATACAGCGACCAATGTGACACACAGACACACAGACACACAGACACACACACCACACACATACACACAGGTAATAGAAAACAATCTTTTAGAGGTCAGGCTCAGCGTGGTTTCAGCCATTTACAATCAGCATAGAGAAATAGAGGCTGAGTTTACTCTCTCCCTGGGTTATCACGGTGTCCTTGAATCTATACATATACTGAGCGAGAAAGAGAGAGAGAGAGAGAGGGATAGTGAGCGAGAGAGATATATGGGGGGAGGGAGAGAGAGAGAGAGAGAGAGAGAGAGTATATTATATATATATATATATATATATATATATATATATATATATATATAAGTATATTCAACATCAATCCATGTCTGAGGACGTCGGGAGATTATGTGTAAACCGGCCACTAGGGGCAACATTTTTGTTTTAAACCTATCCCAAACCTCAACCCTTACCTTAACCATTCAGAGTTAATGCATAACCTTAACCATTCAGAGTTAATGGCATAACCTTAAGAATTCTGAGTTAATGCCTGAACTTAAACCTAATCTTTACATTTTTGGAGCAATTTCAACATTTTACGTTTGAGAAACA